>NC_062536.1:15525540-15725540 GCF_022655615.1 Tachysurus fulvidraco
TTATACAAATCATCCAATCAGCAGAAGATCAGGGAAAGAAATGATGCTTGGACTGTCCGGTGATCATGTGCTCACGCTTGGTACGTTTACATGCAACCAAATAATCCTTCAGAAATCTTATCCAAAACTCAATCGGACTGAAAAGCCTTCGTGTTGCACAGATCTGAAACAATCTGACAAACAGAAACATTTTGCCATGTAAATGCTTGAATCTGACTTTTTGATTTTCTCATAGATACCCAATATTTGAGTGTTTATTTACGTGCTATGTTTCTCGTCTGTGTAAAGAAATGCTTGTTGGAGGAGACCGAATAATATCTCAATCATTTCTTACAAGGAATTTTAATACTTTTAAAGAGTGGACAGACGGGATGTTGGGAGACGGCTTCTAATTCTCTTTGTTGGCTGAAAAAAAGGAAGTAACATTAAAAAAAAAAGTAGTTGTTGAAATATTATTTTACATGCCAATAAGGCAAAACACTTATTAGCACATTTAGTGTCATGGCCATAGTCTCTCTCTCTCTGTCTCTCTCTCTCTCTCTCTGTCTGTCTGTCTCTCTCGCTCTCTCTCCATACTTTCTGCTATCAGACTGACAGACATGGGCGCATGTGAACATTTCTGTTCTTGGCTGTCAGGTGTTTAAGGTGACGTGATCTCCTACAGTTGTACCTTTTCGTTCCTTAACGTTTAATGTGTTTTGTCTGACAATTGTCGGACTTTATCTGACTGTAGAAAGGACATTGTTCATAATAATATTTTATAATCACACCCTCCGGTGTCACCCAAATGAGGATGAGGTTCACTTTTGTGTCTGGTTCCTCTCAAGGTTTCTTCCTCTTCCATCTAAGGGAGTTTTTCCTCACCACTGTCACCTCAGGCTTCTTCATTAGGGATAAATACAAACACATTTAAATATAAGGCTAATATTAATCTAGAACTTTTTGTATTATATTAATCTTTATTTTGTTCAGTGAAACTGCTTTGAGACAATGTCCATTGTTAAGTGCTATACAAATACAATTAAATTGAATGAAATGTAAAGGATGACGATTTAAAATGTCGTCGACTTCCTGTCAGACTCTGTTTAACCTGATCGATCTCCAGAATCTCTAATCAAATGAGTTTTGTCTCACAGACCTGCTGCTTAACTGTAAATTTTTATTTGCACCATTTTGTATGAACTCTAGAGACCGTTGTGTGATTATCAGCAGGAGATGAGCCACGGTTTAAGACTTTTTCCTCATTCTGATGTTTGTTGTGAAGATTAAGTTCTTGATAACTGAATGCGTCGTGCGTGCTGCTGCCTCCTGACTGGCTGATTAGATAACTGCATAAATGAGCGGGTGTATAGATGATCCTGATAACGAGTAGATCATCAATAATCCACACCGACTGTTCTACGTGTTATTATGGAGGTGTTGCGGACCTACCAGAACCAGCACTGAGCCGCACATCAGCAAAATACAGACAGCAAAAAAAATGTTCAGTGGCTTTGGAGGCAGTGAGGGGAAGACGAAAGCACTGATAATGGTCACCTGTGTGAAAAGAGGAAAACGTCAGAACTCGACATTTTTCAAAATCCTTTGGACAAAAATAATAAGATGATTCTGTACAACTTACTATCACTAGCAGAGATGCGAGTCCCCCAATGACTAAATTGATAATCCTGTCCTGGAGGGGAAAAGATACAGACACAAAGTAAAGGCACAGAAAGAGTACAAATCTTTTGGATTCTTAAAGCAAGGATTCGATATTTTATGAAACGGAATCTGCTACGATGTTACCGGATTTATAAACCTCAATACGTCAGCAGATTTGGGCTTAAAAGAAATGCTTCGGAAATAATAATAATATTAACGATGATGATGACGACAATATGAAGTTGATAAATGAATAATCTAACAAATATTAGTCAGGTTCTGATTGTTACCATGTTGCTGCATTTTAAATTGATGGACTGATCCAAGTCATGCACGTGTTATATTATGAAGTGATGGAGCGGGAAAAATGAGCTCCGTACACAAGCATGTGGTGTTAAAATGTGGGTTAGGGTTTCATTTTATTACCGTCATGCCAGCATCGAGGGCTACGGTCAGAGCAGGAGCAAGATTGTAAGTAAATAAAGGAATTCAAAGTACATAAGTAGCTAGATCAACAAATAACCGTGCAAACGAAAGACTGGATCGGAATACAACTTTTTTTTTTTAAATAGACATAAAACATTAAATAATTTAATTAAATATATATATATATTTTAAAAGGATGAAATACTTCATACTGAGCAAGTTTGTTTGCAAATTTGTTGCGAATGAATTTGCTATAAACAGCGTAAAGTTCTTCCAACAAATATCTGTTTAAAAGATGATACAGAATAATCCTGATGGCTGATGACATTCCCATTAAAAGTCCAGTGAAACGCGTGTGTGTGTGAGAGAGAGAGAGAGTAGTGAGTGACCTGTGTGTCGTGTCTGTTCACTTGACAAAACGGGCAAAAAATTCTCATTGTAGCAAAAATAGTTTGAAAAGTAAGCGAACAGTGTGAATAGGAGTAAAATGGAGAACAACTAAAACACGGCTCACTAGAGAATCATGAATCTTGTCCACGTCCCAGAGACTGAATGTCCTACCCGTGCTGAAGTCTCTCCGAACAGAGGTCTGTTATCCAGGCCGCTGGTGCCGTACGTCCGCGTGGTGAAGTCCTCCATCTTCTCTCCCAGCTTCCCTTCTCTCTTTCTCTTCCTGAGTGAAGGCAGGAACTACATACTCCTTCAGCAGCAGCACATCCTCAGAGGTGAGCTCTCTGAAGAACAACCAGACGCACAACATCCATTAAAGGGTGAAAGCCGACAGCGCTTTCTGTGAGCACAGTGGATTCAATTCCTAAGTGTTTTTTTTTTCCAGTCCCTTTAGAATTACATGATTTCTCGTTCACAGAGATGAACAGAACTCCAGGATATTCAGAAGAAATTGCAAATGATTTAAAATGACTTTAAAAAAATGATTTTCCAGAGAATTGGTCAAAGCGTATCGTGTGACCATCACATCATCCGTTTAGCCAAATCTCACTTTGATTGACAAAGAGATGTATATTGTATGTAGGAGATGAATGATGTATGGAAGCTGATTACAGCCCTCAAAGTAAGTCATTACATTACGTGTGTCTTCACTGGTAGGAGTTTAGATTCAATAATTCTGACTAAATATTCCTCTTATAGGTTTCCTCGCAAAAGTTTTAATTTGTGAAAGTATGACTTGCTGATGACTTACTTTTTATCCATTTATAGTTATGGTTAATGTTGTGACGTTACAGCAAATACAACACAACGTCATGTTAACTGCTCAAGTAGACCTCTGTCCTGAAGACCTTTCTGTCAGGAAGTTGCAGCTTTAATAAAGCTTTTCATTGTGGGATTCTTTCATTCAAAATGTATAGTGACTTTATTTTGGTGTTTTGTTAAAGCAATTCATCAGTAAAATAAAATAGAAAAATACACACAGTATTGTGTACCTGCCATATCCCACAGCTGTAGAGCTAAAAAAAAAACATAGCTCATGTACATACATACTCGTGTGTATCTGTTATGTATATCTAATATGTCTATCTAATATGTTGTGGGCGGAGCCAAGGGTACAGCAGCTATTAGTGGAGCTAAACCACAAGTCTCTAGCTATACAAACTCTCAAACTGTGCATCTCATTAAACTTCTATTAAGAGCCGTGTGTAATGAACAGATCAAAAACCACTAAATCAGACGTCTTCCTCGTACGTAGACGCGTCACAGTTTATAATTCTGACACTAAAACACCAAAAACACTAAATGTCACTAGAATTTCACAAAGAAAATTAAATGTTTTCCATCAAGAAAATATGTTTGGGGGAAAAGGGTTTGATTATGTAATATGTCATATCATGATATTATAAAGCTCTAAACACCTAAACTTAAATTTGTATTTATATTTATATTAAAATAATTTTAACATGGATTTGAGACATACACACATAAACAAACAAACAAATAAACAAACAAACAAATAAACAAACAAATAAATAAATAAGAATATTAAAATTAGACAATAGGATCTGTTTTATGAACTCAGTGTCCCAGAAAATAATTGCATTACTAAAAATAAATAAATAAATATGAAACAAGACATTTTGCTTGTGAGGAAAACATCAGAAAACCACAAGAGCATCATGTGAGCAGCTGATCTGAGTCAGTAAAAGTAAAATGACTGACTAAAGAGTTTCTGTTTGATTTGTAATGGTGTAAAAGTCATATATTATGCAGGATGTTTGGGAAGATGAAAACAAACTAAATCACAGAGAAGTGCAACAAATAAGCTTAAATCTTTAACAGGAAATCGTGCAGGTGGAACTTACCTGTAAGAAATGAGCAGGAAATGTCTTTCATTTATCTCTTAACTGCTTAAGGTTCAGGTAAAAAAAAACATCATGTTGACTGAAAACAGTGAATCCAGCAAAGAAAACCTGTAGAACAGTAAAAGGATCCAATCAGGCAACATTTACATCCTGTTATTACCCAGTGACTCTGCTTTAAGGTGTGGTTTTACTTTTATTTCCTTAAATTAAACACATCAGCTGTTCTTAGATAGAAAGACAGATTACTTACTGAGACTAATGTTTATGTCATTTCATTAGTTATCCTTGGATTTCTAAAAACATTGTCCAAAAACTGTTTATGTTTATCTAAGGAAAGGTTGGCTTTAATGATTTTTTTTTTCTTCCTATCCGTATTCCAACAAAAGCACCTCCTGCACTGTGATTGGTCAGAATTACTCGCTCATACACGCCAGAAAGGGAAAAAGAACTGCGCGTGATTACACTACTAGCCAATCCACGAACAGGGAGGCGGGACTTTCCGAATACGGGTAGGTAAGAAAAAAACACGGCTGAAAACACATCGAAACTACTTAATGTTAACAAGCTAAACAAACCGGGAAAAAACGGAATTTCTACAATATATTTAAAGCGCACTTACTCAGGAAAAAACGCTCTAATGAATTAAATCAGGTTTTCTGATTTAATTTATTATTACCCTCGTTATCCTCGGAGTAAAGTGCAGCATATTATCGCCTATGTATGCAAATGTTAAAAAACGGATATGACGTTGTCTTAAAGAGACACACACACTGTTTTTAAAACTAGAGCAGAATCTGAAAGAGCTTTATTGTCAAGTATAATCGAGCAAACAAGGAATTTGTTTTAGTGTCACTGGCTTCCTTTATACAGAGAAAACCACACAGACAATAAAATAGACACAAAAATAAATAATAATTAAACTAAAAAAATCAATAAATTGTATGTACACTTGTGCTATAGATGGCAGAATGGATTAGAGTAGATTGAGATGCAGGGATGAAGGAGGATGAAGGTGATAAATAAATATAAGGTTGATGCTGTATGGTCTGTTTTTTTTTTTATCAGCAATCAGGTCTGTGCTCAACTCAGAGTTTATGATGACCCATTAGTTCCTCAGGAGCTCTTGGTTGCACTATTATAAACTGTTTTAGAATGGACATTATTTACATTTATATTATTTACTGTAGAGTGTCACCCAAATGAGGATGTGTTTCTTTCAGTCTGTTTCCTCTCAAGGTTTCTTCTTCTTAACAGGGGCGCCACTAAGGGTGGAAAGTTAGGACGATTCTAAGGGTCCACGCACTTTTGGGGCCCCCAGAGGCTTGTATGTATATTTGGTGCAAAATGGGTGTGATAGGGGGCCCAGTCTCAATTTCTGTTATAGGGCCCAAAATTGATAGTGGCGCCTCTGCCTGTTATCATCTCAGGAAATTTTTCCTTGCAACCGTCGCCTCCGACTTGCTCTTTAGGAATATATATATATATATATATATATATATATATATATATATATATATATATATATATATATATATATATATATATCCCTGTTCCTAAAGAGCAATATATATATATTTTAAATTTGAAGTTAATCTTCTTTAAATTCATTTTAAACTTTAATTGTATATATTCATTTATTTATTTTTATCCTTATATTTTCTTCTCCTTATTATTATTATTTATTTATTTATTTATTTATTTATTTATTTATTTATTCTCTCTCTTCTGTTTCCATAATTCTGTAAAGTTGCTTTGACACAATGGGAAATGTTGTGCTATTGGGAAAAAGTGCTATACAAATAAATTGAATTGAATTGAATTAATGGGGGAACATTTAACTGTTCATGAGGGAACAGTAGATAGATAGATAGATAGATAGATAGATAGATAGATAGATAGATAGATAGATAGATAGATAGATAGATAGATATTTAAAAATCTGAGTATTGTGTCATGAGTTTATTAGAGAATATCCGGTTTGTTTTAAAAAGGCATGTTTTACTTTAGGTGTAGAAAAAAAGTCAATGTGTTTTTGTCTAAAACAGAATCACGAGTGTGAAAAGGGCCCAAGGCCACAAAACGGCTTCATCCAGACCTGATCATAAGAGCCGCACCAATGACTTGTCCACATCTTACATTTATTATTGTTTGCACTGAAATCATATCATATCTTTATTTTAATTTTATTTTATCATAAAAATCATATCTTTATTTTATTTTCTGATAAAGATCTTTAAAGTTGCAATATAAACACACTGTTTAAACAGTCATACTTTCACACACAGGAGTAAATCAGAAGTTTAAAGGATGAGACGAGCCAATAATAATAATAGCAGTTGTAGTTCTTTGTTATGTATGAAATGTTTTTTTTTAAATTCACAGACACACAATAAAACAGATGATCTTTCAGCTTGCAGTCTTTATTAAAAATCACCAGAAGAGAGATAGACATAAAGCCAGAAGTGCCAAAGCAGGTCAGTACACATACACC
This sequence comes from Tachysurus fulvidraco, assembly GCF_022655615.1. Classification (NCBI taxonomy): domain Eukaryota; kingdom Metazoa; phylum Chordata; class Actinopteri; order Siluriformes; family Bagridae; genus Tachysurus; species Tachysurus fulvidraco. Next base: position 15,532,414 of record NC_062536.1, read on the forward strand.
TTGACTTTGTGCACCTCTCTGTCCTCACACTCCCGCTTTTTGCTATAGTAATAAAACGTGTTGTCTCGGCGCTGAAGCTTCTTTACGAACCCTGTTTCTGGCCAGCGGTCAATCTGAAACATCACAGAGCACAGAAAGTATAAAGAACAAGTTATAAAAAGCTAGAATTAAAAATTACAATTAAATCAATTAAAAATCTTCATGGTTTTCCTCTTGGTTCCCTGGTGTCCTATCTGGTGGATGAGGTACATTCATTTACACTTGTGTGATGAGGTGTCATGTGATTCCCAGGACATACTGAAGATCCATATGATGATCCTAACCACAATAAAGCACTTACTGAAGATGACTGAATGAGAACAAGATGTGTGGATGATTTTGATGTGAGGTGTGATGAATCCAGGTGGAATCCATTACCTCCATTTGTTTAATTTGCCTGTACTCCAGCTCATCCCTGTAGCCTGCCTGCTGAAATCTGTAGAGATTCTCCACATCATCCGTCCACATCCTCGCTCGGCTCATGGACTTGGGCTGGGAGTTGTTATCTCCTGACATCTCTCTTATTGACCTGAAAGACAAGGCAGCTCTTATATTATTGACACTAAAACAAACAAGCAAACAAATGTCTGTACTTCATTCAATAACTAGATGATAAACCACTAGTCGATTTAGCTAAAGACTTACTTTTGCTGTTGCTAAATGCGTTAGTTTTACTAACTTTATAATAAAGTGCAGTTTTAAAAGTTTAAAACAAATTGCATTTTGTTATTCATTAGTGAAATAATGGATCTTCACCAGTCTCCAAAAGGAAGTGCTTGTTTATTGTTGCCAAGCAACCGTGCTGTCACCGGAAGTTGGTTGACGGTTATATGGTTGGCCAACCGTAACTAATCCCGGAGTTTCCTGTTTTTATTTTTAAAGAAATTGGACAATAAACGTTAAGGATCAATGTTCTGTTTATTACTTTATTTCGTTTTATATTGAATGTGTTCACTTTTTTGATACTAGGCTAGTCCTTAAAAAAAGCCAAAGTCAATACATTAAACGTGTTAATACATTAAACATCAAACGTGTATTGTTAACCGCTAGACGGCGCTCTACGTGCGCTATAATGTTGCCAGATCCGCGATCTAATCCGCATATGAAACACACCAATGAACAACTTGTTAAATCTCTGTGGTGGATTTTGTGTTTGGGTTTTTAGAAAAAATGCACTATTAAAATAATTGAGACATTTATTATCTGCCATGGAAGACGGTCTCTTCTCATATTTAATAGCAGAGCATCCTTCAATTTATTAGAAGTGGGCTTAATCCTTGCTTGTCCATATATATATATAAACATATTCTTTATTATTTCTAAGTATTGCACTATTTAAGTCTTAATAAACAAACAGCATTTAACATGTTGCTTCTATGGTAGCTGTCTAGAAAATTATTACAAATACACTGGTGTGATTCAGCTCAGTATAAAACCATTAATGTTAAATACACATCTCTATATCAATAAGCATATGATTTCTTTATTAAACAGTCATTTGTGAATTATTAGTTAGATTAGAATCAAAATAAACCTCTGATTTGAATTTTATATTTTACAACAAATTATAATAACCCAGATAATTCAACAGTGTTGTGGTGTAATATAGAAATGATTATGCGAGGAAATATATTTTTTGCAAATTTATTATTATTATTATTATTATTATTATTATTATTATTATTATTATTATTATTATTTCTCAGTGATAATTGTAACTTTCGAGATGAAAATCCTTTTATTACCTCTCGTCAACCCTATAGTTTTAGTAAAGGGTGATATTTAGGCCCCATATCTGGCAACCTGGCTCTTCTCGTTTCCTGGTCTGGTGTGTTGATGTTGCATGAGTTAGAATTGAAATGAGAGTAAATGTATGATTGGGATGTCTTCAGAGACTCAGTGTCTTCTTTCTCAGCTTAAACCTGTATATAAAGTTAGGTAGTTAGGTTAAAGTTATAATGAGTTCCTTTCCTGGACGGATGAAGGAATATCCAACCATCTCTATTGACAGATTCGACAGAGAAAATGTTCACGCCAGAGCTTATTTTCTGTCTCACTGTCACAAAGGTAGCTAATATTTCATTCAAACTCTTACGTTTTTAATTCTTATCTTTTACCTTTTTGTTTTAATATACTGTCTGAGACATTAGTTGTTGATTAATATCCCAGTTTAACACGAAAGTGTCATTACAGATCATATGAAAGGATTAAAAGGACCTTTACTGAAGAGAAAATTAAAGTTTAGGTAAGAAACTCCAAGACTCCAAAACAAACCTTTATTTTTATTTACATTACTCTGTTTAATTTTCTGTAACCATCAGCTCAGTTCCAATCATTCACCAAAGAAATGTGTGTAGTCATAAATCATTAGTCACAACACATAAGAATATAAACATAGAGACTTTAATACACAGTTTAAATACCTATACAAGTAAAGGTGTATTGATGCACAGTGAGATGTACAGACGAATTATAGAGTCTGAGACTGAACGTACTCCTGGATCTGTCCAGGACATCATGGAGATGGTGGAAGATGTTGTCTGAGATGGTCAGTAACTTAGACAACATCCTTAGTGACACAACAGTCAGAGAGTCCAGCTCCACACCCACAACATCACCGGCCTCATGGAGGAGTTTGTTCAGTCTGTTGGCATCAGCTACCTTCAGTCCGCTGCCTATAATAATAATACAGTTAAACTTTCGATACAGAGATGTTTACTTAACGTTACTAGAAGGAGTCTCCAGTGTCAGTGGTTTGTAAAACCTCACCACAGGAAGTCCTTGTGACAGACGAGTCTCTAGGTAATAATATTATTATAATGAGCGGTGCTGTTTAAGTGGTTAAGGCTTTACAATTCTCCAGAATGTGGGACTGAATGTCCCAAGGTATACGTAAGGAAAATAGTTTTCTACAGTAGCTTCTATCCTGTTTTGAAGTATATCTTCAGAGTATTTAAGCCAAATATAGTTCTATCTTGTTTTAAATTTAAATTCAAGTTGTTATCTTCAAGAGAGAGAGAAAAAAGGGATGCTAGCGAGGGAATGACTCTAGTTACCATACGGCAAGTGATAACAGGAACTGAAATGTCTTATGGATGATCCACAGCATTAAATGTAACTATAAATGGATAAAAAGCACATCATGTCATTAAAAAAACAAACAACGAAACATTGTTAGTGTTTTACGTCAAGCCACATTGTATCACAGACTTAAAGATTATTTTTATTTTATATTATTATATTCCTAACTTACTTAATGACCAAACCTTTTGTTGTTGTTGTAGCTTAACTGTAAAGTTGTACTGCTCATTTGTCACAAAGGAGCTCCTACTCAGCAACCCAAAATATGACTTCTGGGGAGACCGCATTGTAAGTTACAGGAAAATGCTTATTTCTTTAGATAAATGGATTTCATTCATAGATATGCTCACTGTCTGAAATGATGGGATTCCAGGTTGCTCTTGAATTGGACAGTCCGACACACATATCACTGACTGATGAAGTTACAGGAGAGGTGAGCTTAGACATGCTACGTTTTTTTTTGTCTCCTTAACTACGAATTAATAATAAAAAAAACCTGCCAAACAAATTAACAAGAAAGTATTTCGATTCTGAAAAGAAATAATTGATTTTAACAGTAAAATATCTAATATGTCTACAAGCCTTTTTTAGAAACAAACCCCTAAATAACACTTTAGCCAACACCCCTCTAACGGACTATACCATTTATTGATTGCTGAGACTCTGGCTTTACATCAACATTACATATTAACTAAAAAAGTAAATACTTATGTGGATTCTAGTTCATTAATTAGGGAATTTATTTAAAGTCAATTTATTTTTTATCATTATGCATATTGCACACAGAATAAATGATGCAGCAAGTGTACAAACAAGAAAAAAACAAGAAAAAAAAATAAAAATAATGATGAAATACCCCAAATATAAATATTTTCGTAGTTAAAGTCAGGGCATGGCTTGTAGACAGTGTCCAGAAGGTAGTGAAGTGTGTTAGATCCTGAGGATATAGTACACTTATATTACACACACCAGTCTTTACAGAGCAGTAAGAGCTGAGGTATGTTGTGTTCTCAGGATTCCTGGCAGAAATGACATATGATCCTCACTGCTTACGGTATATATACTTTCCGGTTTCATTCATCAAATGCTTGTTGTGTATTCTCAGGTGGAAGACGTTGTCGTGACGTTGCTGCCGGCTGGACATTGCCCTGGATCAGTCATGTATGTAGTTATTGTTAGCAGCACTGCTAATCAGATCAAGGGTTAAGTCAAGAAGCTTTATCTCATGTAGCTAGACCATGGTGCTACATTATCTCATGTAGCTAGACCATGGTGCTACATTATCTCATGTAGGCAGACCATGGTGCTACATTATCTCATGTAGCTAGACCATGGTGCTACATTATCTCATGTAGCTAGACCATGGTGCTACATTATCTCATGTAGGCAGACCATGGTGCTACATTATCTCATGTAGGCAGACCATGGTGCTACATTATCTCATGTAGGCAGACCATGGTGCTACATTATCTCATGTAGGCAGACCATGGTGCTACATTATCTCATGTAGGTAGACCATCGTGCTACATTATCTCATGTAGCTAGATCAGGGTGCTACATTATCTCATGTAGCTAGACCAGGGTGCTACATTATCTCATGTAGCTAGACCAGGGTGCTACATTATCTCATGTAGCTAGACTATGGTGCTACATTATTTCATGTAGGTAGACCAGGGTGCTACATTATCTCATGTAGCTAGACCAGGGTGCTACATTATCTCATGTAGCTAGACCAGGGTGCTACATTATCTCATGTAGCTAGGCCAGGGTGCTACATTATCTCATGTAGCTAGACCAGGGTGCTACATTATCTCATGTAGCTAGGCCAGGGTGCTACATTATCTCATGTAGCTAGGCCAGGGTGCTACATTATCTCATGTAGCTAGGCCAGGGTGCTACATTATCTCATGTAGCTAGGCCAGGGTGCTACATTATCTCATGTAGCTAGGCCAGGGTGCTACATTATCTCATGTAGCTAGACCATGGTGCTACATTATCTCCTGTAGCTCCACCATGGCGCTACATTATCTCATGTAGATAGATCATGGTGTACATTATCTCATGTAGCTAGACCATGGTGCTACATTATCTCCTGTAGCTCCACCATGGTGCTACATTATCTCATGTAGCTAGACCATGGTGCTACATTATCTCATGTAGGCAGACCATGGTGCTACATTATCTCATGTAGGTAGACCATCGTGCTACATTATCTCATGTAGCTAGATCAGGGTGCTACATTATCTCATGTAGCTAGACCAGGGTGCTACATTATCTCATGTAGCTAGACCAGGGTGCTACATTATCTCATGTAGCTAGACTATGGTGCTACATTATTTCATGTAGCTAGACCAGGGTGCTACATTATCTCATGTAGCTAGACCAGGGTGCTACATTATCTCATGTAGCTAGACCATGGTGCTACATTATCTCCTGTAGCTCCACCATGGTGCTACATTATCTCATGTAGATAGATCATGGTGTACATTATCTCATGTAGCTAGACCATGGTGCTACATTATCTCCTGTAGCTCCACCATGGTGCTACATTATCTCATGTAGATAGACCATGGTGCTACATTATCTCATGTAGATAGACCATGGTGCTACATTATCTCATGTAGCTAGATCATGGTGCTTCATTATCTCATGTAGCTAGACCATGGTGCTACATTATCTCATGTAGATAGATCATGGTGTACATTATCTCATGTAGCTAGACCAGGGTGCTACATTATCTCATGTAGCTAGACCAGGGTGCTACATTATCTCATGTAGCTAGACCAGGGTGCTACATTATCTCATGTAGCTAGATCATGGTGCTACATTATCTCATGTAGCTAGACCATGGTGCTACATTATCTCATGTAGCTAGGTCATGGTGCTACATTATCTCATGTAGCTAGGTCATGGTGCTACATTATCTCATGTAGCTAGACCAGGGTGCTACATTATCTCATGTAGCTAGACCAGGGTGCTACATTATCTCATGTAGCTAGACCAGGGTGCTACATTATCTCATGTAGCTAGACCAGGGTGCTACATTATCTCATGTAGCTAGACCATGGTGCTACATTATCTCATGTAGCTAGGTCATGGTGCTACATTATCTCATTTAGCTAGGTCATGGTGCTACATTATCTCATGTAGCTAGGTCATGGTGCTACATTATCTCATGTAGCTAGGTCATGGTGCTACATTATCTCATGTAGCTAGAGCGCATCAGACCGGCAGCAGTCTGGACCCCATAGCAGATTTTACTCTCCAAGGATCTCCCAAGAGGGCATCTGACTGACATATAAAGCAACCAATCAGAGTCCGTTTTGTTCATCGTCATGTTTAGAGGCGTTGAAATGTCAAGTCTTTAACAAAACATACAGACATGCAAACATAGTCAAAATTTGTACAGTGAAAACATCATTTGGAAAAAACTATCCATGCTCATTTACATATTCTCCCCATCATCAGTATCAAAATCAAAATGATGATAAATTCACAGATGTGTGTATTGTATTATGCCCTGTATTATCTATATGCGTAAAGATTTAAATGGAATTGTGCTTTTTTTTTTTTGTCTTCCTACAGGTTTCTCTTTGAGGGGTCTCAGGGCACCGTGCTGTACACCGGAGATTTCCGACTGGCTGCCGGAGACGTAGCGAGGATGGAGCATCTGCACTCTGGAAACAGGTGTGAAGCATCGCATATAGTTGTGATGTGACACATTTTCATCTCCTCATGCTTCATGTTGCTGAGGCATAGGCAGGTTTAGCACAGATGTATGATGTATGTATGAATGCCATGCCACAAAGCTTCAGGAGAAATATGTGAACAAAATTGGGGAGCTCTGTGTTTAAGCCGTTGGACTACTATCAGAAGGTTGTATGTTCAAATCCCAGAATCACCAAGCTGCCACTGCTGGGCCCTTGAACAAGGCTCTTAACCCTCAGCTGCTCAGTTGCATCAATGAGATAAATGTAAATCACTCTGGATAAGGACATAAATGTAAAAATGCAATTCAAGATCTCAGTGTAACATGACTGCAACACACTTTTAAAAGTGAAGTGAAATGCAGTGAATTGTGGAATAACATTAACTTTCTGCTAAAGGGTTAAAGAGATGTTGTGGCTAATGATGTGGTTAGCTTAGTGCTAAAGGCATCGGGCGAATGATCAGAGTCTGTTTGAGTCTCAGGTCCACCAAGCGTCCACTGCTGGACCCTCGAGAAATGCCTTTAACCCTCAATTACTCAGGTGTATATAAACGAGATAAAATGTTAAGTGCTCTGGATAAGGGCAAATGCTGTAAAATGTAAATAAGTAAGTCAAAGCAACTAAGTGGAAGGTATATATAAATGACTATGTGCTATACGCTTTGTTACAGAGTTAAAGACATTCAGACTGTGTATTTGGACAGCACGTTCTACGACCCCAGGTTCTATCAGATCCCGAGCAGAGTAAGTATTTTTGAATTGAGAAATTTCCCCATTGTGGGACGAATAAAGGTATATCTTATTGGCCATATAGTGAAGTTATATGGTTGAGCGCGAAGGTTTTCTGACCCATAATGTAAAACATTGTTGTATCAATATTTATCTTGTATATAGTTTAGTGTGTGTATATAAATATATGTATAATGTATAAATAGTGTGTGTATGCATATAGAGTAAGATGTCACAAACTGTATCATCCATGAAAACCATTGATTCATGCTATCATTCACATCATAATAGATATAAACTCCTTTTTCCCCCACTCCTGAACTTCTGACTAATAATATATGGGAATTGTAAAGCGCTGATGTATAAGGTCATTATCTGTACATCTTAACACTCTGATGTACTAAACGTTTATTTATATATACAGTGTATGTCTGTAATTTCTTTGTATTTATTTTATGGGTGTACATACTTTTGCCTTCAGCTGAAATAGTTTGGTGTTGTCGCCACATTTAGGTTCTCTCAGTGTAAGGAGTTAGTGTATGTGAGTGCAATGTGATGTCCTGTGTAGGAAGCGTGTCTGACTGGTGTCAGGAAGCTGGTTCAAGACTGGATTTGTCGGAGTCCATACCACGTGGTTTGGTTGAACTGCAAAGCAGCATATGGTTATGAATATCTCTTCACCAACCTGGGGCAGGAATTTAATTCACAGGTACTAATAATTAAGTAATAAAAACATCATCCATGTACGTGGGTAAACATTTGGCGGTGTTGTATTTTTATTTTTTTATTTACATTTATTTATGATTCATGAATTGAATCTCTGGGGTTTTGGTGCAGGTTCATGTGAACAGCTTGAAAATGTTCAGACAAATGCCAGAAATCCTGGAGCACGTGACCACAAACAGAGCAACACAAATCCACGCCTGCAGGCACCCCAAGGCACGTTACACTTCCTGTACTGATTAATGTGCACCGCTCCGCCGCAGAACGTTTTAGTGTAATTATTCTCTGCTTCTCACAGGACGATGAGCTGTTCAGGGCAAACAGACTGCCGTGTGGCTCTTTAGCATCAGATGGTACACCACTGCGCATAATCAGCATCAAACCTTCCACTATGTGGTTTGGAGAACGGACCAGGAAGACCAACGTCATCGTCAAGTACAGTATCTATCTATCTGTCTGTCTGTCTGTCTGTCTGTCTGTCTGTCTGTCTATCTATCTATAGTATCTATCTATCTATCTATCTATCTATCTATCTATCTATCTATCTATCTATCTATCTATCTATCTATCATATAGGGTGTTTGTGTATGTATCGTGTTGTGTGTGTGTGTGTGTGTGTGTGTGTGTATGTATGTATGTATATACACACACACACAATAATGTGATATTCTATATCTGTGAAGTATCTGAACCTCTAGAATTAGTATTTAATTTCAAGGTCAATTTACAGTTTCTGTTTTCAATGGGATGACAATCAGGTGTCAGTGAGTGTATTGTTTTATATAAAGAACAGAGATCTATAAAAGTCTGATATTCTTGACCCATTTTGTGGAAGTGGATCATGGCACAAATAGAGATTTGTGCACTATAGTGTGGCGAGGGTCTAAATTCATTTGAGGGCTGCACCTGTACTGGCTGTAGTTTAAAGATAAAGACTCAGAAGAAATATAAGGAGTATAATGGGGAAAAAACAGATTATGATGAGAGAAGCGAGTTAAAGGAATTAAATATACAAAATATAATACAATAACGGATAAAAGTTTTACTGTGACTTTTTTCAGGATGGGTGAGAGCTCCTACAGGGCTTGCTTCTCTTTTCATTCTTCATACTCTGAGGTAAGAGAGATCTTCACACGGTGATTAGATGTATGTTTGTTATAATTCTACTGTCAGTCAGTGTACTGTATATTCTGTACATTTCTCTGTACTCAGATCAAAGATTTCCTCTCCTACATCAGTCCTGTTCATATTTACCCCAACGTTGTTCCACTGGGTCGCACCGTTGAGGACGTCTCGGAGCTGTACGTTTTTATACACGTCATGAACGGATTTTTGTAAAACTTATCGCTTACCTGATCTACAAGAAACCATGGCTTCTTTTTTCAGGCTGAACCTTATGCGTAGAAAACACACCGGCGGGGACCAGATTGTCTATAAGCCTCTTGGGAAGCTGAAACGAGCCAGAATAAAGTCCATGTCACACGGTATTACACCTAATTCTGTCTTTTTTTTTTTTTTTTTTTGCCTGTTACATCCATTTTAACCCTAATCAAAGATGTTAATGTAGATAATGAGTCAAAAGCAAGATGTGTCTCTTATCCCATGTGGGTTTGTTTACAGTAAATCTATAATATACATAAATACTATCTATCTATCTATCTATCTATCTATCTATCTATCTATCTATCTATCTATCTATCTATCTATCTATCTATCTATCTATCTATCTATCTATCTAGTGTGTGTATATGTATACACACACACACACACACTGTACTAAGGCAAGGCAGTCCTCTTCTTTTGTAGTAAAAAAAAAGGTTTAAAGTTTAAAATGAACAGAGGTATGTTTAGTTAGCTGTTATTATGAACAAACCTATTTTTCATTATTTTTCTTTCTGTAGGGCTAACATTTTCTCGGCTAACATTTTCTGGGCTAACATTTTCTGGGCTAACATTTGCAATATGATCTGGGCTTATATTCATGAACATTATTAGTGCAAAGAGTTTCTCCTAGTGATGAAATTGTAAGAAGACTCTTAAAATGTTGGCTTTTCCCCTTAAAAATGAAAGAGTAGATCTTAGTAAAGAATAAAGTTATTCATAAAGCATCTTAACACTTAAAAATGCTCATAAGGTCAAAAATTGTTAAGAGTAGTGGAAAAAATGGCTAAAAGGTCAAGAGGGAGAAGAAATGTGTTGTATACAATATTTAATAATGATACTGAGTTAATATGGGGTGGGGTCACGGTGGCTTAGTGGTTAGCACGTTCGCCTCACACCTCCAGGGTTGGGGGTTCAATTCCCGCCTCCGCCTTGTGTGTGTGGAGTTTGCATGTTCTCCCCGTGTCTCGGAGTTTCCTCCGGGTACTCCGGTTTCCTCCCCTGGTCCAAAGACATGCATGGTAGGTTGATTGGCATCTCTGGAAAATTGTCTGTAGTGTGTGAGTGTGTGAGTGAGTGTGTGTGTGTGTGCCCTGTGATGGGTTGGCACTCCGTCCAGGGTGTATCCTGCCTTGACGCCCGATGACGTACAGGTTCCCCGTGACCCGAGAAGTTCGGATAAGCGGTAGAAAATGAACGATGAACGAACCGAGTTAATATGATACAGATTAGATCATGTAGGGATTATAACATACAGATGTTAGAACATCTCTAATATGATCGATCATAAACATAATCCCTACATGATATAGACTCATATCTTAACATAAAGGCTTATAATAGACCAGCTTTTAAAAGTGCTCCAATTTATTTTTTGGCTAAGAAGTCTTTGAAAGAATGTGTCATACCTAGTAACGGGTTAAGCCCCGCCTCCTCTCTAAGCTAAAAGTTGTTGTTGTTCCTTGCTTAGAGTTGCTATGAGATCGGTCCTGAATCACTCTTAAGATAAGATTTCTAGTTAGACATTTTTAAGCTAACTTAAGAGCTCTCTGAGATCCTTCTTATTACTCTTTATGAGTACCAGCCCTGGACTCATGACATTTTACATGCTCTTTACTTTCCTTTAGAGTTCATACTGAAGAACGACAATAAGAGTTTTATCATTTTCCCAATATTTATGGTGAAGTTTGTTCTATCTTTTCATATTTATACTTCTAATATCGTCCAAAGATGAGATTTTAATCAAGTCTGAAAGTTATCTGTAACCAGGACATAGAGATACAAATACATAAAAATTCCAATATGGAACAATAAATTAGAAATGATCTCAGATATTAACTGTGATACTCATGTTGTATCTTTGTCAGTATCGTGAATCAGTTTGTACCACGTCCTGAACGTATCGTTTACACTCTTTCTATGTATTGCGTTTTTGTGTCCCAGGCTCGGACACGGACGATGAGCTTTTTGAGGATGTTGCTGTAGCACCGATGAGAAAGAAGCTTGCTGTGAATCTGGAGAAAGAGAAACACAGTGTGGAAAAATCAGATCTTGAGCTCACAGAGACACAAATTCTTCCACAACTCCAGACTTCGATTCAGACATCCAACTATATTGACTGCACAGAATCCAATGATGATGATGATGATGATGATGATGTGGAGAAAGAGGAGCTTCCTGCAGATGCCACTCCCATTCCTTCTTGCACAGTTATGTCCCCGCCCACTCCCAAGCCAGCCCCACCCACATGGAGTTCGTTCTTTACGGCAGAGCCGGTTGTGACCGATGACAGCTGTGAGCTGGAGAACAGTCAGAGCAGCCAGGCTCTGTCTACTGATCAGATGACCTCACAGTCACCCGAGCTCTTCAGTGACAACGACGAATCCGAATCCGGTCATGTGACTTCCTCTCAGTCGACCTACGTATCAGAGGCAGCTTTAGAGAGCCTCAGTCAACTCGACACAGAGCCTGTACAGTGTAACACCGCACACACAGGAAAAGCTTCTCACTGGTCTGATCTGACTGACTGTGAACAGAACCAGAACGACGACATCACATGTCACAAAGACCCAGTTTCAGATTCCCAAGTGTCTTCTGATTTTGATCTCCCAATGACTCCAGGCTCCAAGGTACCTCCGCCTGGAGAGCTGAAGGAGCTGTACAAGACATTGGGTGCTGGAGAGGACGTGAACACCAATCATCATCAGCAAAGAGCAGTTTAATCGTGTGCTGAAATCATCTTGCCAAAATTGACCAAAAACAACAGAATTAAAAATGGTTTAAAAAGCAATCTATTTAAATAAACTGAACTAGATCAACTGAAATAGTATAATTTGTAATGAATAAAAAGAAAAATAAATACTAATATAAAACACAGGTAGGGAAGATGAAGTTGCTCATGAAAAGGGGGGGGGTCACTGTAAATATTTTAATGTCACCTTAATCGATTGTCTGCAAAGAAACATCCGATCGGTCAGGTGTTGAATCATTTTTATAACAAAAGCTCAGACTGTATGTTTTAATACCTTACCTTGTCTTAAAGTAACATTTTACACAAAGTTCACTTATAGTCAGGGTCCGAATCCTCAGGGTTTCCAGTTTCTTGATGACAGTTTCTTTTTTTTTTGTCTTATTAACTTCAAGACAAAATATAAGACAAGCTGAAGATGACATGGTCACAGCTGCTAACAGGACCAGGATGTTTATATTCCCAGATGATCCACAACATAAGTCTAAATCAAATCAGTGCATAAATAAATCTTCCGATTCAGGTGATATCAGACTAATGAAACATTTCGTGATGTGCTGTTTAACGTCAGCTACTCAGAGTAACTAAGTAATTCCTATCACCTGTGTTCATACCTCACGCTCTTCAGATTCATTGTACAACCACCTCACCTCACTTTTTTAACCTTAAATCTGATTTCAGAATGTATTTTCTTCTTTAACATCACAGATATCTAATGGTGAAATAAGGTGTCATCAGTTGGGACTTAACCAGCAGGTATTCATTTCCACTGACAAAGGGGCAGGTTTGCTTTTCAACTGGTGTCTTTGTGTTCCATGACTTTTTGCACCTCCATTTCTTTGTGTTCAATACATTTTTCTGTCAGTCATTCCATTTTATTACACATAACTTCATTTCTGTACTTATTTTTGTTAACTTTCTATGGATTTCTTCCTGGAAAATGTCACGTTCAGAGCCCCTTACTTTTACCGAATACTGAACGTTCCTAAATGCAGCTCAGCCAATCACATTGTAGAGCTGAAGCTTTCCAGTTGATCAAAAATCAGTTTATATACAAAAACACTCTCAATGATAGTTTCTTAAATGCTAGCTATACAGAGCTACGAAGGCTGTCATGTCTTCAGAAACATTTAAGTAGAAATCTACAGTAAGTGCTTTTTGTATTTCTTCACACACACGTTTTACAACTCGGGAGTTCTGATGTGTTTTGGTGTCATCAACTTGTTGAAAACGTTAAAAATACGGCTTTAGAAATGTTTATTAGAAGACCTCATGTAGCTTTCTGTACACTAGCGGTACAGTCTTTTGTTCCAAACACACAGACTTCATGTGTTTTGCTGTTCCAGTTTAACCACCAAAACCTCATTAAATAATTTACAGTCTTTATTGTAAATGTGCCTGTTCAATACTGCTTTATATTCAAATAAACTCAGAAAATGTACAGTGTAGTTTCCCTGCATCAGTCATCATGTGTATCCTGCATGAACATCCTTCTAACCTCATGCTTGAGGACGATGGTATCAGCAAGCCACATGCATATGTTACTCTGCCTTCTGAAAAAACACACCAACGATGCATTTAACTGCAGCTGCAAGACTAACGTATATAGCGAGAAAATGGTAAAGGTGTTTCCTGGTGCATGTGAGAAAAAAAACTGACTCTAATGACACTGAGTTTCTCTCAGGAAAAGTTTCTTGTGTAAACAAATTTCTTTTTAAACGTTAGTTTTGCATACATGAATGATAAAATTGCATTGTTGTTGGCAGAAAGTTGTTTTAAATCAAGCTAAATTATTGAAATCTAGTTTTTTTTTAACATTGTTTACAAAAGGGTGCAATTATTTATGTTTTATGACTTTATATTTTGCCCTTTTCCCCCCAATCTCTGATCAATCAAGCATCACATGGTGTTTAAGATATTTTAAGCTATATTTACAATTTCATATAAAGATTTTTAATGGACAAAAAAAACCCCAACATAAAAACAAAAATGTATTTCTTTTGAGGGATCACATGATGTTTTTGGAATGCCCAGAGGTTTCTACAGAGCCCGTGCATTACAGCTGCTGTGGTTTAAACGTTAATATAGTACAACACGGGTGTATGAAGGTTTCCTATGACGCTGCTGCAGCTGTTGCTATAGTAACAGCCTCAGATCTGCCGCTGCCTTGCTCAGTACAAGTGACGTGGAGTGAACCGTCCCTGAAAAAGACACGCACACATGGCTTTAATGAAGCATCGCAGCTCACTACTACTCCTGTGCTTCTTCTCTACATGCATAAAGAATGAAGACATGGAGTATTTACCTCTTCATTGTAACCACTGTGATAATATCATGCATCTCCTCTTTAGGTTCAAGGTCCCTAAGAACAATCTGAAAAGACAAAGGGGAAGAAGATTAAATGCTTATTTACTATTTTGATCAAAAAGAGAGAACTGGCATGTTATAGTCTTAAAGTCTGTGCTGGAGTAAGAGACCTGTGCTAAAGGTTTCTGGGCCTGGTACAGCTCCAGACACACCGACTCCAGGCTGCCGGGACCCTGTAGCATGTGCTGGCGGCGGGCAGGGAGGGGTGTGCCTGATGGAAACAAAATGGTGAAGACGTCCGCGCCAGAGTCGTCCACTTCCTGTGAGATAAAAAGACAGTATGGGTCAGGTGAGTACAGGTAAGTCTGAGTAAGTGAGCTTCCTCTTCTGGGTGATTTAGGAAAAGAGAAAACCTGCATAGAAAGTGTATAATAAAGTGACGTGACATACAGCTAAGTATGGTGACCCATACTCAATTCTCCGCGTTTAACCCATCCAAAACGCACGCGGAGCAGTGGGCAGCCATTTTTGCTGCGGCGCCCGGGGAGGTTTGGTGTCTTGCTCAAGGGCACCTCAGTTGAGGCCGGCCCGAGACTCGAACCCACAACCTTAGGGTTAGGAGTCAGACTCTCTAACCATTAGGCCACGACTTCCCATTGGATTGGGTATCCTATTGAATGGGTATCCAATCAGGATGAAGGTTTTCATACCAGTCAAGCAGGAGTTATACCTGATTCCACCTGTTTAATTAGACGATCCCGGCTTTCAATAGACTCAGGTGTGGCTTCGACTTGGTTGGAAAGAAAACCTGCACCGGCCTTTCTGTATTTAGACTGAAGACTCCTTCTGTATAAGGACAAGCCTTCCCACGCTGTTTGGATTAAATAAGTAAATAAATAGGAAATCATGGCCATTCATGTGACTCGCAAGACATTTTGGTTCCCTGTTATTTCTAGTCATGATTGTTAACTCCTATTCAATAACTGCAACTAGTGTTTTTCCACTGAGTCATACTTGAGGAAATAGCGGAGGTAGCTGGACAGAGAAATTTGTCATTTTTATTGTCGAACTCCTACACAGGTAGCGTGTGTTAGGGTAGAAAAAGATTAAAATAGCACAAGAACATTTAAATGTGATTTGTTGATAAACTGCATGCACCGGGTTTAGCCAAATAGGACAAAGCTGTTCGTTTCTTCTTCAGTGTAACGCTCTGTTTACTTGGTAAATGTACACATGGCACTACTAACATTACTAACAGACTGAAAAGGTCCAGATACACAATTATTCAAAACTGGAAATAATCTTATTTTTAGGATTACAAAACATTTAAAACCATAAAATTTAAATACTATCTTCAATATTAAAAGCAGACTCTCTGATTTTTGAGAAATGCTTCAGAAAACTGAGTCGGGCCGAATAATAAACAAGAATCAAAACAAAAATCAAACATGTAGCCGATGAGCAGAAGGGGGTGGGGAAGGGGGCAGGACTTGTCAATATACGGAGGAGAGAGTGTTCAGTGCGCATGTGTGACATTAGCAGAAAGCGGTTTTAACATTGACATGGAGGATAAAAACAAAGAAAGAAAGAAAGCGAAGAAAGGCTTACGATAAGGCAAGAAGTAGGACGTGTTAATATAGGAACAGCTTTCCAGCGCTGGAGAGAACTGAAGGAGCAGGAAGTTGGCGACATATTCACAGATTGGAGTTTCCCCGAGTCAATAACTCCTGAGCTAAACGCAAATAACACCTCTTTTCTATTGTAGTAATGTAGAGAGGCAGCTGCAACCGTGTTGTGTGTAGTAACAGCGTTTAGCCTTTCTTCGCTTTCTTTCTTTGTTTTTATCCTCCATGTCAATTTTGAATTGCTATCTGCTAATGTCACACATGCACACTATTTAATATTGCACAATATTTAATATTCTATTCGATTTCTAAGTCACTATTTATATCCCAGCAAATTTGCTGATTCCTTCGTGTAAAATGTCTCGTCATCCAATAAAAGCATGTGATCAGAAAATAACCCAGTGGATTTGATAGTCATGTTTATATTAAGTATTAAATGGAGTCCATGCCATCTTTAGTACATGGTCATTGAAGCAAAAGGCGTATATATATATATATATATATATATATATATATATATATATATATATATATATATATATATATATATAGAGAGAGAGAGAGAGAGAGAGAGAGAGAGAGAGAGAGAGAGAGAGAGAGAGAGAGAAATACACTTTTTGCTGAAGTCATTGCTGGTAATTTTGTACAGATTTGTACAGAGCACAAATCAGAAGCCTTTTTCAGTCTTTTTTGCAGCACAACAGAATAAGTGACATAATATCAAGAATATACACGTCCAGAGTATTTCATTTTGAGCTACAAAACTCTTCTCACCTTGACCAGGATGTCACTGGCACAGCAGTCCACAGTGATGGAGTCCTCGTCCATGTCCAGGCTATCTTTGCCTACCAGGATTCCCGCCTGCATGGCTGCACCCACCGGGATAACCTCGTCTGGAGGAATCGAGCAGAGCAGCTCCACGTCTGGGAACAAGTCTTTGATCATCTGCTGCAGTTTGGGAATCCGTGCTGAGCCTCCGCTGAGGACCACCTGCAGTACGGATTGCAGGGTTAGTGCTCAAAGTAGAGGTCTTCACGTGTCCACATAGATCCGACCGGGTTTGAAACGGGTTTGGGTCTAAAAGTTTCACGTCCACCTCAGAAACGGGTTGGGTCTAATAATAGTGGCATCGGGTCTCGGGTAATTTAAAATTAAATGTTTTTTTTACCGAACGGACCCGAGAAGACCCGAACTACTGTATCTCGTGTGTGTGCATCGACTCGAGTCCTTTTCCAACCGCTCATCTGTTTGCCAAGACCGCTTGCGACTTGTGGTTGGCGGTAAGCTAATTTTCATTGAAACAGACCTGTCAATCAATTTTGAATCCACTCTGTAGCGGTTACTTTAGTGTAGAGTTATGCAACATTCGGGTCCAGTCGGGTTAAAAAAAAAATTGCCGTCGGGTCGGACTCGGGTCTAATTTTTTCAGGTTTGTCTCGGGTCGGGTACATTTCTTTAGACCCGAGAAGACCTCTAGCTCAAAGAAAGACAGACAGACAGACAGAAAGAAATATCATGAGAGATGGCATACTACAGCTCCCATGTAAATGGATATGACATCTATCTTGTGCCCATGTATCTGGAAGAAGGTAGACAGAACTTGTCAAAGACTTTTTTTTAAGAAAAGTTCAGATCTGTGAAAAAACTCAGATGTGTGTCACATGGAGGCAGAAAATCGGTTGTGTGTCACTTCCTATTACCGGTAACAAACGTAACCTTATCTTCACGCTCTCCAAATGTCCTCCAGCACTGAGCAGGACGGATCTCTTTCTCAAAGGAGAACATTACACACTTGAGAAGAGCTTTAAACATGAGTATCAGCAGTATCGCTTATCAGTTATACTTCTAATGATTTTTTCCTTGGATGATGTTTTTCATTTAATTAGAGACATTTAGATTTATTCCTGGCTCCCCCTAGTGTTCATTACCTTGTTGACGTCTGAGGTGGAGAGGTTAACTTGCTCCAGGAGTTTTCTGATTGGCTGGATGCTCTTGCTGAACAGGTTTGAGCAAATCAACTCGAAGCGTGCTCTGAACACACAAAACGTTTCCATGGTTACAGTGTTTGAAGTGTTACACTGACATGCAGGTGGGACACGTGCTTTACCTGGACACGTTACACTCAAAGTCTATGCCATCATAGAGCGAGTCTACAAAGCAGTTGGAGCTGCCCAGTGTAGAGAGACTGTGTTTGGCTACATCAGCGCTGTTCATCAGCTTCATCATCGCCCTCAGGTTCCCACTCACGTCTTGTTTGTACAGCCTGTGTACACAAATACACACATGTAGACACACAATGAGCCCCAAAACACACTCACACTCGCGCATTTACACACACGCACGCACTCTCGCGCACTCTCGCGCACTCACACACGCACTCTTGCTCACACACAGACACACAACCACACACACACACTCTCGTGCACACACACACGTACGCACACACTCTTGCTCGCACACACACACACTTGCGCACAGACACACAGATTATAATGATTGCACACTTACTTTTTGAACTCTCCTGCCAGATACTGAGCCAGCGCCTGTGTGAAACTCTCTCCTCCAGTGCTGTGGTCAGTGTGTGTGGCGAGCACTCTGTACATCCCGCTGTTCACCTCCAGAGCCGTTACACTCAGTGATGTGCCGCCGAGCTTATACACCAACACGTGGCTAAACAAAAAAGTAAAGGAAGAAACATCAGCTAAGAACAAGATGTCTCATTTCATGCCATTATGTTCTGCTATTACACAGAAGGTGCAGACATTGTGAAAAAGAAGCGGAAAACATTCATGTGTTAATTACTGTGAGTTAATAAATACACGAAGACCCATTTAAAACATCACAGTGATTTTTCACACCGATCCATGAATACCGGGATCTTCTTCATGGTGACGCTGATCATAATCAGAGGTTTATATATTTGTTTCTACTGTAGCTCTATTGAATGCTTAACTGTGATTGGTCAGAAGGTGCTGATTAATTATCCATACCTGCAGCTTGTACTATAGTTTCAGCCACAAGGCTAATAGGTTCTAAAAGCTCTCATATCTAGAATAGAGAATCACTTACATACTTGTAATTTAACATTTAACATAGCTTGGGATGTTTATATGCTTGTAACTTTTAATATCTTAAGATTTTCTGTGAGGAGACAAAGCCCAGAGTCTTTACCTCTTCCCTGATGGACAGTCCTGGCCGACGCCGTAGGCCAAGAGTGCGGCGGAGGGTTCGTGAATCAAACGGAGGACGTTGAATCCGGCTCTTTCTGCAGCGTTCCTGAAACACAGCAGCATCGGAGTTCACCACATAACATGACACTGAGCACTATTTTAACACCTATAAAGAAACAGATAGAGCATTTTTTTTTTATTTATTGACTAGTACCTCAGGGCATTTTTCTGCATTTCACCAAACTCAAAAGGCACAGTGATGACGGCGTCTTTAATGTCAGAACCCAAAGCTGATTGAGCAGTCTCTGTGCACACACAAAACACACACACACACACTTTAAACACACAAACAAATAAAATTACCTGACAATATCCTTCCAACAGTGAACCAAATTTTGATGCTTTCACACCTATTACTCAGTTATTAAAACCGAATCAGAGTGAAATTGATTCTTCTGGTTCGTTTGCTATTGGCTTTGGATCTACACAGTATCATACATACATACTTAAGACCGCTGTAGCACAGAAATCATGAATTATGGAAATCTAGGGCTAACTGTATTTTCATTTAATACAAAATACAGAGATGTTCAAAAAGTAAAAATAAAAGTCCCCAGAGCACCGACAAGGACAACAAAGATTTGCTGAGAATTATCAGATCCTATAAATAATAATTTGTTTTGTGTGTTGTCTGTGCTTGCTGGTCCAGAAATTCAGTTTGCACAGCAGTTCTGGAGCACTACAGCTTTATCCATTGGCTCAATATCCATCATTACCAGAAAAGTAATGAAATACGTGTGCCAGGGCATCTTTAAATCAGAATAAAACCTGCCTTTGTGAAAGCAACGTTAGAACGCGCACTGACGTACCTTTCATTTTGTGGAAAATCAACGTGGCTACGTCTTCAGGGGACACAAACTTGGTCGTCTCCCCTGTGTCAAGTTCATACATGGGCAAATCCCCTTTGTTGACAACCTGAAGTTGTATAAAAGAACACCATTATTTAATAATGCAATACATGTGTTCTGTGTAAATATTCCCTTGAACAATGCCAGCATTATAGGATCAGAAATCTGCATTATACAGCAATAGGATCAGAAATCAACTTACTGTACATTTGCTTTCATCTCGGTGTGCACGAACCTCTGGGTCATCATAGCTGAAGGAAAATGTTCAAATGATTTTTAACCCTCACACAAAACACAGAGGTGAGTGCAAAATTTTGCGTCCCTTATAGTTTCTGGCTAAAAGAAAATTGCAATCTGGGAAACCCAAAACATAGAACAGATCACATTTCTCTGTTGTCCTGAGGGTGTGCAAACTTTTTCAATCAATTGTAAATAAAAAGGTTTCTGGTGAATGGAAGGACATTTTAACTGGGTACTTTAACAAAAGGTCATCTGTCTTGCCCAATAAGCTCCAGCGACTGATTCGATTTTGGAAAAAAAACCCAGAACGAGACGTACCATCTGCCAAGAATCTGCTTCACTTTCACCACAGTATTGGCAGCGTTCCTTATTCTGCCCTGCTTCGCTGCGATACCAACAATCTGAGGAATATAGCAATAAAATAAATTGGGGTGTGTTCAGTATTTCACTGTTGTCAAGTCTAAGCAAGTGATAAACATGAAAAACAAAGAGCTGAAGAATAAAATAAAGCTACAAGCTTAAAAGTTACGCGTATTGTATGTAACTATTAGAAGACTTGAACAA
Organism: Tachysurus fulvidraco; assembly: GCF_022655615.1. Taxonomy (NCBI): domain Eukaryota; kingdom Metazoa; phylum Chordata; class Actinopteri; order Siluriformes; family Bagridae; genus Tachysurus; species Tachysurus fulvidraco. The sequence goes on from NC_062536.1 coordinate 15,553,638, forward strand.
CAAATGCAGTCAGCTCCAGAACTATTGAAAACTACTTTTAAATCACACACAGATAACATGAGAACAAAATCAAACATGAATATACACTTCTACACTAAGACCTTATTAAACACATCTTATGTGCTTACTGTGTTTTTAATGTTTAATTTTGAGATCATTTTCTGAAACAATATTGGTGTTTAAAAAAATGTTGTAAACTAAACTAAATCCAAGAAAAAGCCTATTATATGTCTCTCTTCATCAGTAACATTTGAGAAAACTTGAGAGTTTCAGCCTGGTACAGAGATGTAAATATCAGTAAGTGCAGTTTTTTTTTTTTTTTTTTACCTGTTCAGTTTCTCTGTATGCCACAACAGCTGGAGTGACTCTGTCCCCAGCATCATTGGCCACCACATCAGCCCGTCCATCCTGAGACAGATAAAAACACAATCTAATGACCCAAAAACAAAGATAACCCTATTTTTGTTCCGCATAGCAACGATGTGTATGTATGTTTGTATGTATTTATGTATGAATGTGTGTGTGTGTGTGGGTATGTGTATACTCGTGTGTGTATGTGTGTATGGATGTATGTGTGTGTATGGATGTGTGTGTGCATATATATGTATGTTTGTGTGTGTGTGTATATATATATATATATGTATACTCGTGTGTGTATATGTGTGTATGGAGGTATGTGTGTGTGTGCATATATATATATGTGTGTGTGTATATATGTATATGTGTGTGTGTATATATATATATATATATATATATATATATATATATATATATATATATATATATGGATGGATGTGTGAGTGTGAGTGTGCATGAGCCTGATAATGTACACAGCTAACTTTGTGCAGATCCACTTGGTCAGCTAGATAAATAATAAACGCGCTGTTCGAAAGAAATTAAAAGTTAAATGTTTTTCAATAATAATAATAAATATATTGTTTATGAACATGGTCAATATTCACCTTGAATACTGCAACACAAGCACATGTATATCCAAAATGCACGCCGATAGCTGCCATGCTTTCCTCCAAACTTACCGGAAGCCGGTTCTCGTGTAAATCATGTAGGCGGGATTTCTGCCTTAACCAATAGCAGACTAGTGCACAGAGACGGTTGATCCGTCTTGACCAATAACAGAAAAGTATTTTAACTAAAACGACACACACACTATAAAGAATGTAATATATGTACATACAAACGTAAGTTGTCAAAAAAAATTAAGAGTTCGTAGCGATATTTTCGCCTTAGCGTTACGTAGGACAGAATGCTCTTATGAACATAGTGTACGAGTTAGGCGTTGATTGACAGCGCCTTCAGCCAATGAAATCACAGGAAGCGTGCACGAGTTCGAATCCAATGAATGAGACGCGCCAGATTTAGAAAGCGCTGATGGAGAGAGTGACACTGGGTGATGTAGTCCTGAGGAAAGTGCGTCAGTAATAAACTCCAACAAACATGCGTTTAAACAACACCACTGCTGTTCTATGGCTTTTATGCGCTGTTATCGCAGTCACCGGGTCTGACACGTGTGAAGGTGAGCTTTGGCTTCTCGGGTTTCAGAACGCATGTTTTTCTGCGTGTAAAAATAGAAACTCGGCACATATGAATGTGGCAGCAAAGATTGTGAAGTGCCTGAAGTGTGAAACAACCCGTGCATGCAGTTTAATGACCTCCCAGGATCAGTTCAGCTGACAATCCTGTACCAAAAAGACACCATAATAAACTGTGAATTCTTTTGCATGAGGATAAAAAACACGTCACTCAACATGCCGACTGTTCTGATATGCAAATGATCATGACGTTTAAATGAATATGCAAACGAACTGATCCCGTATACTGGCGACTCCTAGTGACTTTTTTTGAATACTGCGTTAGCCACTTTCCCAGACAAAAATGAGTGTTTGTTTGTTTTACTTTTCAGGTCCAGCTCCATCCCCTGGACATTTGTTTTGTGTGCAGCGAGTACTTTCATTTAAATATTAAACGTAATGATCAGTTATTGGGTATTGGGAACATTTTGATCAGCTATTGGGTATTGGGAATAATGGTGATCGATGATTGGGTATTTTAAACATTGGTGATCCGTGATTGGGTATTGGGAACATAGGTGATCGGTGATTGGGTATTGGGAACATAGGTGATCAGTGATTGGGTATTGGGAACATTTTGATCAGTGATTTGGGTATTGGAACTTTGGTGATCAGTGATTGGTATTGGGACCATTTTGATCAGTGATTGGGTATTGGAACTTTGGTGATCAGTGATTGGGTATTGGGAATAAAGGTGATCAATGATTGATCTTTGGGAATATTGGTGATCAATGATTGAACTTTTGGGAACACTGGCGATCAGGGATTTTTCATTTGGGAGATATGCTAATGCAAGTGTGAAAAAATTCAGGCTTTACACTCTGGTGGTTAGGGACCAAACTAGATCTCTCATACATTAACTAGTATCTTTAAGCTGGTGAGCCGTATCACTTCAGGACAGTTAACATCTGCTAAAAAAAAAAAAAATGCTGTTTTTGAGAGGTGACAGGAAACCACAAAACCCTGAGAAACTCATGGGAACATGTGGAGAACATACAGAGAAACTCCTCATAGATAGTAACCCAAGCTCAGGATTAACCTGCAGACCACCACAGCCTTCTGTACCACTATGCAAACATAATCAGGAAAAACATAAACTAAAAAATACAAATTTTCTTTATGCACTATATATCTAGAACAGCCCTGCATGGAACTATGGGTCAAAAACACATCTAAAAATGTGGAACAATTTACTAGACGGGAAGACAGGAAGTGAGTAAAAAAAACAACAACTAACTTTACACTTATAGCAAAAGCTTATAGCAAAGCAAAACCAGAAAGGGATCCAATTCACTCCTATTATACAGAATGATACATACTGTAATAGTGCATACTGTATTTCTTTTAACAATCATGCAGAAGTTTTCCTTGTTAAATTATAGCTTGAGAATCACATGCTCACATATGCATTCTCTCTGCCAGTTAGATCATTTTAACTTCACTTTGTTTTTATGAAAGCCTAATATTTATTACTGTGTGTGTGTGTGTGTGTGTGTGTGTGTGTGTGTGTGTGTGTGTGTGTTGTACAGTGTGTGTGGGATTTTTAGAGCGTCTCTACAGGTCCTTGGTGGCCACTCACAGGGAGCTGTCCTCAGCACTTGTAGAGGAAGAGCTTAGGAAAGCATGTGCCGAATCTACAGGGAAGGAAAGCCGACTGGTAACACACACACACACACACACACACACACACACACACACCCCTCTAAGGGTTTTGTTCCAAAAGCTAATAAAAAATTGGAACAACAAGTAACTCTTTTGTTTTTGCTATACAGATAAGACATTTGTCCAATGATGACATATTTTTCATCACTTGAAAAATGTGGTTTCAAACAAAAGGTGCCATGTTATAGGTTGTTTTACACCAAGAACTGAAAGCTGAAATTTATTTTTTTTTGGTGTCAAACACAACACATTGTTGGATATTAGACATATAACATATAATCATGCCTAGTGATGGGAAATTCAGCAGAATAGTATCATCTCTCTCTCTCTCTCTCTCTCTCTCTCTCTCTCTCTCTCTCTCTCTCTCTCTCTCTCTCTCTCTATGTGTGTCTCTCTCTGTGTCTCTCTCTGTCTCTCTGTGTGACACGCCTCAGTGTTATTACCTCGGAGCCTCCAGTGACGCGGCTGCGAAGGTGACCGGTGAGGTGAGTCGTCCTCTCAGCGCCCATGTCCCAGTGCAGAAGATTTGCCAGCGACTCCAGATGAGAGACCAACAGATCTGTGAACTTCGATATGGTATGAGCTCAAGCGCAAAATTGTTCTCTCCAACCCAGTGTGGGTTGGTTAAAGCAGTCATTCTTGGTTTAATAAAGCAACAGGTTTAAATGTCACTTGATGCAATTTTCCTCTCGAAGCAAATAAGAGAAACTTGATGTTTAGCATTACGTAAAACTGCATGATCTAAATCTTTACATGCTCACCTCATTTCTACAAGGTGTTATAAAATACAGTCATTTCATAAAATAGCAGAATGTACTAATAAAAAATTGGAGCTGTTTAATCATCGAAATAATTTCCAACACCCACTACCTGTCTGAGTCTGAGTCACACCAAGCTGTAGGATAAAAAGGAAATTTGCTGTTTCTGTGATGGTGCGTCTTTATAATTAACAGCGTCAGACACTAGATAGTCGACTTTAAAGACCTCATAAAATCAAAACTGAATTTTTGTGGCTTTTACTATGAATCATCTTTAGTACCGTCCAATCAAAATCTCTGTAGAATCTGAAGTGTCCTACCCCAACTAATTTTCTATTTGAAAAGGGGGAGGAGTCACTTGATATGCCCTGCCCTGACTTCCTACCAAAAACTTTAAGATACTAGATAACTAATCACTGATCACTTTGATGCAAGTGTGTCTGAGGCCTGATGATTTATACATGTGATTCTCAGCTGCTGTCTTAACGTTTACATTTGTATTACACTACGGTTTTTATGCTGATTATTGAAAGGCAATCGGCAATAAAGAGGAACAAATTTTTACATTTTTACTTCAGTTCGATTTTATTTGTAAAGTACTTTCAACATCAGCTTTTAACAGCTTTACAGATTTAAATTTAGATCTTTAGATTCCTGATGAGCAAGCGAGAGGCGAGAGTGTTGAGGAAAACCTCCCTGAGGTAACATGAGGAAGAAACCTTAAATTCATAGGGAACCCATCCTCCTCTGGATTATACATTACATCATTGTATATATGTGATAAATATACAGTATATTGTTACAGAATGTTGAGTGTGAGCTGATTTTGAATAAGAGTCTTGGGATATACACTGGACAGTCTTTATAATTACAGCAGCAAATCACTAGTCAGGTGAGATTCTCCACAAACACAATGATGAATCATGGGTATAGGCTGTTTTTGGGAAGTGCAAATCTTCCGGTACTCATGTGGGACCATCCATAAAAGCAGAAAATGAGTCACAAGTGTAGAAGCTCCTAGCAGAAGTAGAGCATCCGGATGAATCAGTCAGGTCCAGAAGGCGAGATTTTCTTTCCCCTAAATGAAATTTTGGGCCAGTCTCAGTGAGTCAGGGTGTTTAAAACCTTTGGGTGTTTATTTATTTATTTATTTAGTTTGTTAATTAATTATTTTCTACACGTTCTGGACATGTTCTAAGAGTGTTTGCTGATCAAAGATTCAAATCTGAACGAATCCCTGGGAATAAACAACTCCTATTCATGGAGACTTGGGGCTCAGAGTATTTGACACCCTGGACAGGTCAACGAATCACAGGGCACACAAACTAACACACTCATTCAGACATTTTAGAGATGCCATTCAGCCTACAACACATGTCTTTGGCCATTCAGCCTACACCACAGCCTACATTTACATTACATTTTACTAGCAGGGTAGCTAAAGTCTTATTTATTGTAAGTGTAGCTGTGTGTTTTTTGCTTTGCTGTCTATCAATAGCAGGAAATCTTATTTATTTGGCATTAGACAAGTCCTTGGGTTGAGTAGCATGCGATCGTCCATCATGTACTCCATGTTTCCTCAGTCATTGGTGCAACGACAAGCTGCGTTTTATTAAGAAAGAGAAAGAAAAGAAGCAGCTGGTGAGGGACTGACTGTTTATCATTGCTATAATGTAGGTAAAAACGATCGTCATTCGGTAAAAAATCCAACATTATAGTCATTGGAATATCGTTGTGGCGTAAGTGGAATAACACATCAGACCATGTGGTCATACGAACATAATCTGTTTTAAATAATCCTGTTTTGTATAACCACATAGCCTGTCCTGTGTTATTCCTGTACTTAAATACATAACAGTGTCAACCTGTAATTAACTCCCTAACATCCTAGCTTATTACTTCAGGTATTCATCATGAAGCATATTATTCAGTAATTACAGTAAAACTAATCAGAAAGGTATGTAATTAGGATTGTAAGGAATGTGTCTGGATACACTGAAGGATCCTGGGAGCTCAGGGGTTAAAGCAGTCCCCATTTTCAATCACTGTACTGTATATCTGCTTTGCTTATATAACATCTACATAACTGTGTGTGTTGTGTGTGTTTCAGAGCATCAGGTACTGGACTGGAGTCGAGAGGCTCTGTCTAAGATGCGGGTGTTGGAGCTGAAGCGAGTGTTGGCCTCGTGGGGAGAGGAATGCCGCGGATGCCTGGAAAAGACTGAATTGATCGATCTTATCCAGGAGGTGGCCCCCAAGCACAGCCCAGCTCAATCTGGGACACATTCATCTGATCTCTGAGGGCCTCCTGCTGGTGTAGCCCCATGCTGAGGACATGCAGTGCTGATCTGACAGGTCCTCCTCGTGCAGCTCTGAGCTGAAGACACAGATGTATTACTAAAGGTTCTGCGATGTCAGTGTTGTGGTTTAGACGTGTGATGATTTCATTCAGGTGTAGAGCTTAAACGCTATATACAAAAACGTTTCAGTATGTCAGACTTGAGGAAGCGCTGACCAGTGTTGTGACCTTTTTGTGATTATATTGTGAATAAATAAAGGGAAACACTTGAGAGTGATAACTTGTAGCCCTTTTTGTTTTTGAGTGAATGATTCAGACATGGAATAATTTACAGAGTGTCTTTCTGACAACCAGAGATGAATTTAAATGATTTTCATGGTCATACTCCACCAGACCATCACAAATACAAAGACCAAAGACTAAACAAACAGTGTCATGAACTGCAAGGACACAATGGACAGAATGTGGCACAAATGTGATTCTGCCTAGTGATTCTGCCATCCACCACAACTCAGTGTTCGCGAAGAAAGGGGATTAGTCAGAAAAGTAACCAAATGTAACTGAGAAGGAGCCCTCTAAAGTTCTCCGCTCAAACAAAAAGCTGTTTATAGGATAACCGTAACCTGGAGCAGGAGATCACAGGGACAGTTACGCTTGGCCTCTAGATGTTTTCAGCAGAAACAGACCTGTAATTCACACCCTAGTTCATGTTTTGGTTATGAACATGTTTTATGGATCAACACTACATGCCTGTTGCTTATAATTTGCATAGAGTTGAACTTATGGCTTCATTTAAAATGATAAAGTAACTATGATTTCCTCTGGGCCTAACAACTTAGCTGTTTACTGTGTAGTGGTTAGTTCTATCAAAGGAATTTTACACTTAGCATCACTTACAAACCGACTCCGTGAGTTCCGCCATACTGAGAAATGTCAACATTGTCACATTTCATGAAATTGAATCTTCATGGGGGGGGGGGGGGGGGGGGCGGCACAGTGGCTTAGTGGTTAGCATGTTCGCCTCACACCTCCAGGGTTGGGGGTTCGATTCCCACCTCCACCTTGTGTGTGTGTGGAGTTTGCATGTTCTCACCGTGCCTCGGGGGTTTCCTCCGGGTACTCTGTTTTCCTCCCCCGGTCCAAAGACATGCATGGTAGGTTGATTGGCATCTCTGGAAAATTGTCCATAGAATAAGAGTGTGTGTGTGTGAGTGAATGAGAGTGTGTGTGCCCTGCGATGGTTTGGCACTCCGTCCAGGGTGTATCCTGCCTCGATGCCCGATGACGCCTGAGATACGCACAGGCTCCCCGTGAACCGAGGTAGTTCGGATAAGCGGTAGAAAATGAATGAATGAATCTTCATGAATATTTTCGACATCAGAAGACATGAATACAGCAAGAGCAGAATGAGGAAAAGTTTTCCTAATTACGGTGAGCACACAACAGTATTTCTGCAACTGCAGTGTTCAACTGTTTCCTACCAAACAAACAGGAGTTCAAATCTGACTAGCAGGTTCACATCCAGTGTGCATCCAGTGTCTGTCAGTGTGAAGTGTGAGTGTGCAAGTATGAATTGCATAATTGCTTGTGTCACACTTGTGACCTTCAGCGAGAATCGCATTGTTGTGATCTGAACATCAGACACACACTGAAAGCAGCACGCCCACACACCGCAAGATTGCTGATGTTTACATTTAGCTGGTTGCCATGGTGACGATTAGCATTCGCTTGCCTATTTCTGACAGACTACATGGTGGTTTTTTGTTTTTTTTTCCTGACAAAGTTTCTATATCACTGAGCCAATCAGGCACATTATCTGCCATGAGGCTCTATCTCCTTTCTCTCTTACTGTCTTTTTTGTCTCTTTTATCTTCTCCCTCATTCACATTCCCCCACTTGTTCTGACCAGTGCCTCTTATCATCTATTATTGCAGTTCAGAGAATGAGAAGGAAGGAGAGAAAAAGAGTGAGTGATACAGAGAGTGAGAGAAATAGAGAAGCAGGCCTTGCCCACGCAATAGAGTGGGAGACTGAGCCTCTCTCTCCCTCTCTCTCTCTCTCTCTCTCTCTCTCTGAACATGCACACATACACACCACACACACTCACTCACACAGCTAGTCAGTGTATCATGCTTGCACTGTGTGGGCTGAGCTGAGCATTCCTGTCATACAGTAACAGTCTTTCTGCCTCCGCACTCTCTCTCTCTCTCCCTCTCTCTCTCTCTCTATCCCTCCCTGTCTCGATCTTTTTCTCTTTTCTCTCTCCCATTCCACTTTTCCCTCCCTTCCTCTCCCCACATACACTTACACACACACACACACACATACACACACACACACACACACACACACACACACACACACACACACACACACACACACACACACATGTGTATGCGAGCACACACACACGTACACACACGTACACACATACACTCCCACAGAGCAGAGACGGATTGCCGGGGAGGAAGTCAAGATGGTATGCGATGAGAGTCCTGGTTGTATTGGGTAAGTTTATCTCCACTTTAATTGATTTCACAATCGTTATTTGGTTGGGATGTGTGTGTGTGTGTGTGTGTGTGTGTGTGTGTGTGTGTGTGTGTGTGTGTGTGTGTGTGTGTGTGTGTGTGTGTGTGTGTGTGTGTGCGTGTGTGTGTGAAGACTTGGTGAGATCTTGTGGATGTGCTGCTTCTCAAACCTGCCTCTCACTGCATACACTTTGAGTGAGTGTACATGGATGGGTGTGTGATTCAATACCATTTGCAAGGATGAGACACTTTACCCAGCAGGCACCATCAGCTTGTGTTTGTCTCTGTGTGTGTGCGTGTGTGTGCGTGTGTGTGTGTGTGTGTGCCTTTTAAGAAGATTGTAGATTCTTCTTGTGGTGAAGGTACAAATGCTGGTGTGCATTTACAGGCACACACACTCACACATTCCAAGCCTTGCTCCACTCCATTCACGTCCCAGTTACCTGTCTCTGGTGCGCGTCTCCCTGATTTCCGTCGTGACTGAGGCCGATCCTCAGAGCCCCAACGCCCACGCACTCTCGTCTCCTCTCCCCCTTTCCTTCTCTCTCTCTCTCTCTCTCTCTCTCTCTCTCTCTCTCTCTCTCTCTCTCTCTCTCTCTCTCTCTCTCACACACACACACACACACACACACACACACACACACACATACTCCCCACCCAATACTTCAAGTGAGTGATCCGCGTGTCCGTGGCGCGCGGTGCGTCTGCATCTGCGTCTGCTCCTCATCTCCACCAGCTCTGACCCTTTTAGAAGAAGAAGAAGAAGAAGAAGAAGAAGAAGAAGAAGAAGAAGAAGAAGAAGAAGAAGAAGAAGAAAAAAGGGCAGCAGGCAAAGTTTCCCGCCGATCCATTTTTCTGGTTGCCATAGCAATGAGCGAGGACTTGGAGAGGTGCGGCGGTATTGGGATGCAGCACTTTGCTCGCAATGTGAATTCACACGCCGCCAGCGATGGAGCTTCTCCGAGACTATGTTCGGAGCGAGGGACAAGGTGAGACGCGCCCACACACACACACACACACACACACACACACACACACACACACACACACACACACACACACACACACACACACACACGTAGAAAAGGGCCAGATGCAGTCGCAGGCGCAAATGCAAACGCACAGCAGACGCGGGCGCGCGTGTGTGTGCGAGAGAGAGAGAGAGAGAGAGAGAGAGAGAGAGAGAGAGAGAGAGAGAGAGAGAGAGAGAGAGAGAGAGAGAGAGAGCATGAAAATTAACCTCGAGCTTTATCTTGGAAGAAGCGCGACAGCAGACTATGGAAGTGTGTGTGTGTGTGTGTGTGTGTGTGTGTGTGTGTGTGTGTGTGTGTGTGTGTGTGTGTGTGTGTGTGTGTGTGTGTGTGTGTGTGAGAATGTCAATCCTACTTGTGGCAACTTGAAGCATGAAGTGTGTGTGTGTGTGTGTGTGTGTGTGTGTGTGTGTGTGTGTGTGTGTGTGTGTGTGTGTGTGTGTCTGTGTGTGTGTGTCTGTGTGACATAATCCGAGTTTGTGTTGCTTTATTCCAGCTCCAGTATATTTCATCATGGTTGCGCTTTCTATCAGAATGAACTTATGAGGATATAATAACTATTTGAACGAGGGGAAATAAAGGACACTATCACTGTCACTGGTTACACCTTTTAGTGCTGTACCTTAAAACCTAATGACTATAGGTTCTTCCAGGTGAAACATTCTGTACGTTTACAGCATTTGGCTGTAAACATTTAATATTTTTACATGTTAAAGGTACAACAGATAAGAGAACAGCTAGAGAGACAAGGTAGAGTTTCGTACCATGTTTTATGAGAGTGCGCTTTCACTTGAGCAAAAGATCATAATTATTTCAGTAAACATATCATGCATTGTAATTGCACTTGAATGATTTGTGTCCTGTCATCTCTCTCTCATATATATATATATTTACATTGCCTTGCTTTGTCAGCTCTGGAATTTAGGATATATAGAGGCGCAGTTTGCCTCAGGGTCTGGAAGTAGGCCTGCTCTCAGATAAAAAAAAAAAAGCTCTATTGCAACACAACTGAAAGCCAGGATTCATCAGTTCCACTTTCCTCATTTATTACATTTAAAATACAATATCAGATGTCAGGATATGTGGTTTTATTTTTAGAGTTTATTCACATACTGTACTAGCCCTGAGCATCCGTGATAGGGCTGAGCGATGAGACGATCTAAAATTAATATCATGATAAAAGATCTCATGATACACTTTTCGGAGGTTTTGAGGGTATTGTGATGCCTTTATATCAATTGATTCATGCTCAACAGATTCAACAGAAAAGTGAATGCTGTATTGTCTGGAGATTATAAGGTTGAATAATGATAATGCCACAGCCATGTGACCGGGAGTCAAGAGAGGTTGTTGGTAGGTGCCCCATCGTTCGGAGTGACACTAGACAAACATTTGAGGTTATGAATGTGGAAGAAGGTAGATAGCACTGCCCTGTGATGCAGCATGGAGAGCAGATCGATAAGACGTGGTCGTAGTCTCAGAGTTTTTACCGGTTGTGCAACAGGATAGAGCTAGCTGGTGGGTAGGAACCTGCAGATGAACAAATTGGGAGGAAAAATTTATTAGATAACATTCTCTGGAAGGAAATACTTTAATATGGTAAAATGTTTAAACAGATTATTTTTACATTTTTACCTTTCCAGTGTTTAAAGTTTGTGTACACATTTTCAGTCAAAAAATGTTTTTTGAAATTCAACGCTACACCGTATTTAAGCTTACACTTAGATCATGATCTATAGTAAGGATACATAGAAATATCTCAAAATATCACGGTATGATATTTGTGTCGTATTGTCTGACCCTAGTCCATGATGTTGGGATCTTGGTTTCTTCCTTTTCCTTTCTTAAGGAATGTTTCTCTCCACTGTTGCCACCAGCTTGTTCATCAAGGATTTACGCATATCTACATATGGATTTCTGTAAAGCCTATTGATGTTTGTTGTAAAAGTAAAATTGCTATACAAATCATATGAAATTGAATTGGAAAGGATGCAGTCTGATCCACTGGCTCAGGCCCCAGTATCGATCCTCTGTATCAACTTGGTACATTCCCTTTTGAATAGGAAGTGGAATCATCTGTGTTGCCAGGCATTGCTTTAGACGCATTTTCGTTCTTCTCTCCTCTGGAGGCTCTCACACACTTCAAGGCTACTCTTATGTAACCACAAGAGTACGTGTGTAGCTCTGACTTTTCTCTAATGGTCCTTTAGTATCCTAGGAATTGGCTTGATGTGGGGACTTGGTAACACCTTATGCTTTGTCTGCTTTGAAGTGATAATGAAGATTTACCTGCTCCACAAATATACCAACCCGTGCATAATTATGAACACATTTGGCATTAATTATGTGCATACTTGGCAGTAGATACTGGCACTATAAGTGTGTTATTATGTATGTACTGTTTCAGGGATTTTCATGAATGTGCTACAGAGTACTCATGTGCTGCCCTTCAGCAGAAGAGATATTTTTAATTCTGTCACTCTCTATGCATTTAGGATTGATCAGGGGTGTATGTGGGTGGGAGGCAGCCGCTTTTATTTCTGGCCTGCTTTCAGTGTGTGTGTGTGTGTGTGTGTGTGTGTGTGTGTGTGTGTTTGTGCTGTTGGAGGAAAAGGCTAAGCTATCAGTGGTGTACAGGCTTTCCTTCACTTCCTGACAAAACATCCCGAGGAGCCTTGGCTTGTTCCAGTCGGGAAGAGGCGCAGGAAGTGAGGCTGAGATCACAGGAAGTGACTTTGCATGGCTAGAAGGGCCGAGCTTGAAAACAAGTTTCTAGATTAGACACTGCAGAGGTTCGGGTTGAGGTCTGTCTTAAATGGGCGTATAGGCCATGTTCCAATTAGCTGTGGCATGTGTGCATGTGTCTATACATGTGAGAGAGCGTGTGTGATTGTGTGGGTGTGCGTTTGATGCTTTTGATGTATATGGGAAATGGAGGATTGCTGAGAAGTATATTCATCCCTTTAGCTCATCCACTCCAGAGCTGTCTCTCTATCTGTTTCTCAGTATATCCATCCTTTCATCCATTTTTTCTGTACCTCAATAGTTTGGCAATATCACCGGGTATTGTTACCCAGTTCCTTCAGGATTTTGTGGAGTTTTTAGTGATCGTTGCAGCTAAAAAAGCTTGATTTTTTTTTAATTTGTGATGTACCTTATGTTTTGTGTTTGGTGCTTCATTTGTGGAAAACCAGGTGAAATTCTTCTTTTAGACTCCTGCCAGTGAAGACACATATAATTACTTCCTGTGATAGCTGTACTCATGTTCGATCCACATGAATCGCAGAGAGTTTGGCTTAATGCATGTTGTGATTATGTCTTGTGACACGTCTCGGCCCAAATCTACAGAAAATCTGCTGTAATTTTGAAAATTCACAGAAATCTGGCTTATACTGACACTGGAGACTCCAAAAAAATGTTAAATAAACCGGTGCATATAGATAACATAACTGTATCACTACCGTGTTTAAAAATCTGTTCATGTGGAGTTGTCCTCCTCCGAAAGATCCTGTTTAACTATGGACATGAAATTAGATTAGATAAGTTTAGATTCGATTCGATTCAAAGTATTAGATTTTAACCTCTGATTTGCCTTGTAGTCAGAACTGCTGTAATAGCTAACAATCTAACCAGAGTATGTACACACATATACATCCCGTAAATTGCATTCATTCTTAGTTACTTCCTGTAGCTGGTAAGCAGCTAAGAAATCACTAGCGAGAGTTATTTCTATAGAACAGACACTAGGGCAAATTTAGGATTTCAGTCATTTCTTTAAAGGTGCAATAGATACTCAATATCCTTTAAAATAAATTCACTTTCACACTTTGTCATTTAGAATTTCAGTTGTAAATGTTTTTCTAAACGAAACTGAGTCCTTGTCGTATTAAGATAAAAATAGATAATAGTAGACATTGGGTCTTAGTGGGAATATTAAGAACAACTCATTTTATTGGTCAAGATGTTTGAAAGTGCTTGCTGATTGGCTGAGATCCATAGCACAGGGATCTGAACCCTTCCTGTTGGAGTTTCCTTTTTCCTACTTGCTATCCTGCTCTCCAGCATTCAGCATTAGGGCTGGGCTTGATGTTTCCTGAAATCTCTGAACTCACAGCTACAACTAAGAATATTCTGCCCGGTCCCTTGTAAAACCTAGTTGGGATACTATTTAAAAGACACATATAAGGAGGGATATTTTCACGCTCTAAAGATTCCAGGGAAATTGAGGTATCCTCAGGTTTGACATTGCCTACCTTCAACTTCAGATGGGAAATCCAGGCCAAAGGTGAATCATATTTTTTTTTATATATATCAGTATGGGAATATGTTTCATTTGGTTAGATTTATAATATATATTATTATATAATATTATTAGGTTGATGAAATATCGAGGTACGTTGTCACTTTTTTAAACCTAGAAACAATGTCTACTCAATTTTGCTATTGAATCTAAGTAATATAAGATTTAGAAACGGTTTGCTCTAGATCTTCATTCAATTTGACAACTATCAGGAGACCAGAATTAAATTCTCAGTTACAAAAAGTCACTAAGCTTTGAAGCTCATATTGCCCTCATAATGAAGCTCAATATTGTAATTAATACTGCAGCTGAATACAAGAAATATCTGGCTATTCTCCTTCTCTCTCTCTCTCTCTCTCTCTCTCTCTCTCTCTCTCTCTCTCTCTGTCTCAAATTTTCCCCCTTAATGTGAAATGAAAGGAAAATTTGTATACTAACCTAGTTGTATAAGTATGTACACCCCTTTACTAATAATTTATTGATGCACCATTTGATCGTATTCCACCTCTCAGTGCTTTAGTGTAAGAGTCTATGTCTTAACTTGACAATATTTCCTCAATCTTTCTTTCTAAATCATTATAGATCCATCAGAATGTAAGAGCAAGAGAAGCTTGCTTCAGGTCACTCCACAGATCATTAGTTGGATTCAGGTCTAGACTCTGGATTAGTCATTCACAAACATTGATCTTCTTTTGATTAAGCTTTTCCTTTATTATTTTGGGTGTATGCTTTGGGTCATTGGTGTGCTGAAAGGCGAAACATTTTATTTTAGCTACAGCTTACTAGCAGACACCCAAAGTTTTTGTATAAAGATTAACTGGTGTTTCTAGCTATTCCTGCTCCCCTCAATGGTCTGCCCCAGCTCTGGCTGTATTAAAGCATGGTGCTACCATCACCATGCTTCTTTTTGGGCATGGTGTTTGTGCTTTCTTTTTTTGGCAACAATCTACCGTATTTTTCCCCACATGGATTGGGGTGAGGTTAATTCAGCTTAGATGTTTTTTTGTAAGAAAGGGTTTCTGTCTAGCCACACTACCCCAGAGCCCAGATTGTTATCACATGCAAAGAGTAATCAGTACTTGTCAGACATTCCCGTGTCTCCTTTATTGTTGCCTTAGGTCTCTTGGAAGCCTCCCTGGTAAGTTTTTGTCTTTTATAGATATTGAGGGACATCCTGTTCTTGGTGATGTCACTGTGGTTTGGTGATGATGGACTATATGGAGTTTTTATTGTACATGTAATGTTTTGGGGAAAAAATTATACCAATCTCCTGATCACAATCTTTCAACAAGTAAGATACCATGCATGCTTTGAAAGAATTGGTTTTGTGGACCATGGCTTTACTAGTCACATGAAAACAGGAAGATGTGAAGAAAACCTACAGAAACCTACAGCTGATCTTTATTTGAGTTTATTTGTGTTTTTTGAACATGAGATTGAACGTGATTGGTTCATTCTGAACACAGCCACATCCCCAGTTATAAAATGGTTTGCACACTTTCACAAACCAGGTTATTATTATTATTATTTTCTTTTTAAATCTGTTAATTTTATATACTGTAATTACCTGCAACCTGTCCAATTAGCCAATTGTGTAGTATTATAAAATATGCAGAAAATGGATATTTCAAGGAAAGACATCACCTGGTCTTTTTTTCCAATATTCATCTGTCCAGTTTCAGTGATCCTGTATCCACATGTAGCCTCATATTTCTGTTCTTTGCTTGTCCGGAGAGGAACCTGATGTGATTTACTGCAGTTGTAGCCCATCCACCTCCAGGTTCAGTGTGTAGTGCAATCTGGGATGCATTTCTGCTTGACATGGTTGTAAAGAGTAATTATTTGAATTGCCGTAGCCATCCTGTCAGCCTCGCTATTCTGTTCTCAACTCTCTCATAAACAATGAGTTTCTGCCTGCACACATACTCACTACTGATTCTGTGTAATCTCTAGAGATTGTTAACCATCCCATCAGGCATCATCAGCCCTGCTATTATCATAGTTTGACAGATGTTTGATGTGAGCATTAATTGAAGCTCGTGACTAGTTTCTGCATGATTGTATGCACTGTACAGCTGCCACATGATTGGCTGATTAGATAACTGTATGAATGAGGGGGTGCAGGCGTTCCTATTAAAGTGGCCTGTAGTTTGCGTGAGTGTATTGTATATCCATGCAGCATTGTGTAAGTGTCTTAAACAGCCTACAGATTTTTGTCTGTGTTAGTATATTGACACAAAAGCATATTTGCATGTTTTAGGTTTACAATTTTAAGTAAAAAAAAATGCTGTATTTTGTTAAAGAATGTGACATGAAGTAATAGAGCGCTTTTCAGCCAAGGCGTAGAGAAGAGCTGTTACTGGCCGATTTTCTTATTAAACTGTAAGACGGTGTTTCTGAGGAAACTGATTCAATTTAAAATGCAAATACTGGGGTGTCACACCAAATATTGATTTAATGCAGTTCTTTACTCTGCACACTGCTCTCTATAGTGATGTGTTGTTTTTTCTTCTTTTCAATCAGATATTTTCCTTTCATTTCATTTCATTATTTTAAAAACGTCTTCACTTTACAGAAAAAGACCTTTACAGAGAATGTTTAGAGGTGTACACATAGACAGTATGTATGTTACACAGTGTATAGGGGTTCATATTTGAAGTATTTGCAAGCAGTCAGATGTATTTTATGGTGAAAGCAGTAATCATTTACCAGAAACAGTTGTGATGATGGCTGTTTATGATTAATACCTCTTAATCTCTTGGCCTTTTGTTTTTTTTCCATCTCCTGTGTTCTCCCGTCGCTCTGTTATATAAGTGAGGGCTTCCGCTCTGCCTACCAGGACAATAGCAAGGGACTTTCTTATACGCTGCCACTGGGTGTGTGATTGCACATGTGAGTGTGTGTGGGAGGTGGGAGACGTGCCTGCATGAGTTACTAGTGGCAGAACAGGTGTGTGTGTGTGTGCGTGTGCGTGTGTGCGTGTGCGTGTGTGTGTGTGTGTGTGTGTGTGTGTGTGTGTGTGTGTGTGTGTGTGTGTGTGTGGACAAATTGAAGTTTTGTGTGGATGTTAATGGCTTGAGTGGTACATGATGGAAGCGCTTGCCGCATGTAGTGTAGTGAAATGTAGTGTAGTGCGTTGTGTGTGTCCTCTTGAAAAAGGAAGTGGAGGTGCCGTAGCTCAGCAGAACAAGCAGAGTGCAGCGTTGCCATGGTGACATGTAATACAGGGTTCCCTGAAATTCCATTTTTTCCCCCAAATGGATCTGTTTCACAGTGTCCATGGCAACCACTCACAACCAGCAGGCCTTTTTTTAATACCTGTCTCTCTCTCTCTCTCTCTCTCTCTCTCTCTCTCTCTCTCTCTCTCTGTCTCTCACTCTCTCTCTCTCTCTCTCTCTGTCTCTCACTCTCTCTGTCTCTCACTCTCTCTGTCTCTCACTCTCTCTCCTTCACACAGACA
This sequence comes from Tachysurus fulvidraco, assembly GCF_022655615.1. Classification (NCBI taxonomy): domain Eukaryota; kingdom Metazoa; phylum Chordata; class Actinopteri; order Siluriformes; family Bagridae; genus Tachysurus; species Tachysurus fulvidraco. The sequence goes on from NC_062536.1 coordinate 15,571,265, forward strand.
CACACACATAGATTAAACTATGCTGTACACCGTGAGCACATACTGCAGTGTAGAGACATGTCTTTAAGCTGATTATGAAACCGTGTGTGTGTGCGTGCATGTACGTTGTGTTGGTAGGGTTGTGAGGCCAGCGTATTGAGCAGCGCACACCCACCCACCCCCCATACCCTCACACACATTCCCAGAGCATGCCTATGAGTCCACCTGCCGACGGCAAACATGAGGCTCCCGACAGGCCGCGGCAACAGCACGCCCCTACCAACGGAAACCACGGCGACGACAGCATTCGTGGCTCTCCAGGGTCTATGGGTGGCTCCAACGATTCCATGGAAGATCTCCACGGAAACGCCGTCATTATCCGCATCGGAATCCCTGACCTTCAGCAAACAGTGAGTCTGTGCAGCGCTTCTTCTTCCTCTCTGGTCAAAGTTCTGAGAGATTAGGAGCTGAGAGATACAGCGCTTCTGTTCCTCTCTCTCATGCACACTTAAGCAACCTTTTCCAAACTCCCTGTCATGTCTATGTACTCATTATGCATGTCATTGCCTTTTTGTGCTTTTCAGATCTCTTATTTGGATTATTCATGTCAGAAAATGAGGAATAATACATTGTTATAGGAAAAGATCCCATAATGAGTTACTGTTACTGAGTTAAGCCTAAAGTCCCAAAATGTTTTTTTTTTCTCTCATATGAAAGGATGTGATTGCAAATGTTGACAAATTACACATTTTTTAAACATTTAAAGTTACATTGTGGAAAGTCCACAAAATGAGTTAATTCCTATTATCAGTTATGTCATAGAAGCTTCACACAGTTTTTTCTGTTGGATAAAAAGACCAAAAATACAATTTCATCCATGTATTATCCAGTAATACACATTCTTGTGCATGAGCTATTCTTATAGAAACTATAGCGTACTATAAACCTATTCAGAACCACTGTCAGGGCTGCTGGTGAAGAATAATAATAAACACCCTCAGATTGGCGATTCAACAGAGCTGTGGTGTAAAATTCAGGAAGAGGTCAACCACAATTCATAATCGCACATCCTGTCATTTTCTTTACTATAGTCTCATGCTGAAAATACAGTACAGACCAAAAGTTTGGACACACCTTCTCATTCAAAGAGTTTTCTTTATTTTCATGACTATGAAAATTGTAGATTTACACTGAAGGCATCAAAACTATGAATTAACACATGTGGAATTATATACGTACATAACAAAAAAGTGTGAAACAACTGAAAATATGTCATATTCTAGGTTCTTCAAAGAATGCTTTGATTACTGCTTTGCACACTCTTGGCATTCTCTTGAGCTTCAAGAGGTAGTCACCTGAAATGGTCTTCCAACAGTCTTGAAGGAGTTCCCAGAGTTGCTTAGCACTTGTTGGCCCTTTTGCCTTCACTCTGCGGTCCAGCTCACCCCAAACCATCTCGATTGGGTTCAGGTCCGGTGACTGTGGAGGCCGGGTCATCTGGTGCAGCACCCCATCACTCTCCTTCATGGTCAAATAGCCCTTACACAGCCTGGAGGTGTGTTTGGTGTCATTGTCCTTTTGAAAAGGTGGTGTGTCCAAACTTTTGGTCTGTACTGTATGTACGTGTGTCTCAGAGAACAGAGATAAGCTTTCATTTGGAGAGAGAAAAAATCAGCTCCAAAAACAGCAGTTCTAAGACTATGATTTTGCTTTTATAAACCCTTTAATTCTAGAACAAATCCCAGTGAATACCAAGAACATAATCTTAGGCTTATTATTTAAATGTGTACAGTAACATTTTGGCCCTTTATTGGTGCCATTAAACTTTCCTGACATATTTCACTCATATAACACATTTGGTCAAATTTGATATTACTGTTACTGTTACTGAGGTTATTTGTCAGAAGGTTCATGTGAGCAAACAAACAGGCTAAATGCTACAAAAACTCTGAATAATAAATCTAACAACATTGATAATGTTGGGATGTGAATCTATCAATAAAACCCACTTGTGTAAAGTAAAAGCTGGTCTGCAGAAGAGGAAGAAATACTTTAGAGACTAAGAGACTTTTGTGGAAGACAATGCTGAAAAGCGCTAGGTCGATCGGGAGGCTAAAAAGCGCTAAAAATGCTATGCTAAAAAGCCATTATACCATTATAACCTTATACCATTCAAGCACTTCAAACATGAGGAATCACTCGAAGCTCAAAGCTAGCCACAGATTACCTCAGGTGTGTTAGCGATGGATCATATTCATAACTTGCTAGCTACATTTTCTCAGGCTTTCAGTCCATTGTCAGTCACAAAACGAGCACTAGAGTAATGATTAGACACAGGAATAGGAATAACAGAGAGCTGGAGTTAATACTGCAGTCATTTTGACCCACAAACTGACCCTGTATGAATCATACGAACTATTATCTCAAAGAACACAGCAGTAATTCTTAGCTGTGATGTTACTTTACCTTTTAAAGCTATCCCAACTTTCTCAGTGTATGGAGATATAAATAACTGTGCCATTTAGACTACAGAAAGAAGCAGTGAGTTTGACCAAGTAAAAGGATTGTGCAAAGTATTTGCTCATTAACAGTAAAATGAAATAAATTAAGCATTCGCTTTGTTTTGCGATCATGCTTAAGTCTATTTTTGTTAGCTCTCTAACTACATAAAAAAAAATTATCCTAACCCAAATGCCGTAGAATGACATCTACTTCCTGTATGTGAATATAATTAGTTTGGTTCATTAACAGAACTAATGAAATGTAATAAGTTAGGACAGATTTCTTGTTAAGATACATTTCTAAATCTGAATTATCCATCAAACACTGGCACACAAAGTTTGAATTCTTCTTAAGCATTTGTGTTCACAGCATTTGGCAGATGCCCTTATTTAGAATGTCTTACATTTATCTCATTTATACAGCTGAGCAATTGAGGATTAAGGGACTTAGTCACGGGCAGGGTTTAAACTCACAACCTTCCAAGCAGTAGTCTGACACCTTAAACACTGAGCTACCACTTCCCCTGTTTCCCACACTTCCTAGCATACATGTTTGTGTGTTTATGGTGTTTGTGTGTATAGAAGTGTCTGCGCTTGGACTTGGAGGCTCCGGTGTGGGTGTGTAAGCAGCGGGTTTTGGTTACTCTGACCCAGAGCCTGACAGACGTGCTGAACTATGGCCTCTACCTCCCGGCTTTCAACGGCAGAGCCGGCAAGTTCCTGGATGAAGAAAGACTGCTCAGGGAGTATCCTCTCCCTACTGTAACACCTGTACCTTACCTAGAGGTACACACACACACACACACACACACACACACACACACACACACACACACACACACACACACACATTTGTCTTACTTCGTCTTTAATGCTTTAAGGCTAGTAAAAACCTAATGCTAAATCTAATGCTGGAAATGGAGATAAAGTTAAAAAAACTTTACCTCTCTGTGTGTGTATTGTGCACGCAGTTTCGCTACAAGAGACGTGTTTACACTCAGAGCCATGTGGATGACAAGCAACTAGCCAAACTTCACACTAAGGTAACACACGACAGACTTTGTACGGGGCTAGAAGTCCAGTGCTATAGTAATCTTTTTAATCTTTTTTTTTTGTTTTGTTTATTAGGATTTTAATTGGAGATAAATACAAACACATTTAAATGTCTCATATAAATCTTGAACTTTTGTAATATATTAATATTTCTATAATAAACTTTTTGTACTATATTAGTTATGTTCTCTAAAGCTGTTTGAGACTATGTTAAAAGTCCTATACAAATAAAAACTTAATTGAAAATTGAATATATTTTTTAAAAAAAACTTTCACTTTCCTATGGAGATGTTCAAAGACACACTTTCTCTTCTTAAGTCCTGAAAATTAGTTTCTAATAACTGAAAATATTCAGTTCAATTCAATTCAATTTTATTTGTATATATTATATTTAACAATGGACATTGTCTCAAAGCAGCTTTACAGGACATGATTAATATTAGACTTATATTTAAATGTGTTTGTATTGTATGTAGAAAATACATAATAACTGGAAAAAAGAGGGATTTTTTTAGATTCTGGCAACAGATGTCTTAAAGACACAAAAGTATTAAAGTTTACTGTAGTTATACTACATTTCCTATATTTATTAAGTATATTTATTTTACTTTTATATAATTTGTAATTAAAGATCAAACACAACAGATGAATATTAATATTAGTGCCACTAGTGTGACTAAAGATAGATTATGTACAATATAAACACAGCTTTCCTTCACAGATGCAGTACTTTATATTCACTTCCTTGTTCAAATATTCAACTTCAAAAACTTCCTGGAAATGATGGAAACATGCTAATGTAAAAGGCAAACATTGTTATTTTTTAAATATACAGTATATTTCAGTTTCGTTATGGTCATTGTGCTAATTATCATATTGTGTTTCCCTTTTAGGCCAATCTGAAGAAGTTTATGGAGTACGTTCAACAGAGGAGTGTGGAGAAAGTCTGCAGGTTCCTGGAGAAAGGGCTAGATCCCAACTTCCATGATGTAGACACTGGAGGTGAGGAGGACATTTTTGTTATGTTTAGCCATATGGAAATAGTTATAATAGAATTTGTATTTTTCTGTTTTTTTTCTTTAAGCCTTCTAGGGGCAATATATTCATAGAAATCTGAAATTTGATTTTGATCAATTCACTAAATTACTAAATCACTAAATCACAAAATCATTAAAACTCTGTGTAAGTTTACCAACAGATACCAAAAACACACATCTTACACTGAAAGCCAACAGAGCCCTGACTCATTTTAGATCAGACTTGTGAAATCATTCAATTGTTTATACTGACTATAAAATGTCCAATAAGTCGATTTCCATTCTGGTGGCAGGATGAAACACTATTGTACTGATAAAAAGGGTTTAAAACTATATAAAAAAAGTTTTATATAGAGACCAACAATAGGCATTTCATTTTTAATGATTATCTTTTTTAATCTAGAACTGGGTAGCATAAAAAAACATTTCTATTTAAGATAATAAAGATGGTTCTTTGGCTTCTGAGAGTTCTACTGTACTATATGTAGAATCCAACAGCAACATACTATATTATACACACACACACACACACACACACACACACACTAACCACGCAAGAACCCTGTTCAAATCTTTGCAAATCTAAAGCTGTTTCTCAAATTGAGTGCGTAAAAGGATCTGTGTAGACTCCCGACAACAACAAACTGGATTTTTTTAATTAAAATAAAAACTGTGAATTTTTTTTATATTAGAACCCAAGATTTCTTTGCCTATTTAAGAATTCTTAAGAGAAAGAAAAACCCTTGAGATAATTTTCAAACATTTCTAATATCAACAAAATGGTTGTAACCATTTGTTGTGTGTGTGTGTGTGTGTGTGTGTGTATGCGTGTGTGTTGCAGAGTCGCCCCTTACTCTGGCAGCACAGTTGGAATCGAGCGCTGATCTTATTAAAGTTCTGAGGAGTGGAGGAGCTCACCTAGACTTCAGAACCAGAGACGGCATCACCGCACTTCACAAGGCCGTGCAGACGCACAACCACATAGCTCTAACTGTGAGTCTCATACACACACCACACACACTACACACAGTCCAAACCAATCCTCAGCAAGCACCATCTGTGGGGATATACTGTTATCTTTTTACTGTGTTTTACAGAAATCTTTCAAGCCAGATGTCTTATAAACATGAGGAATAGAACCATGTAGAGTGGAATTTTACTGGCAATATTTCCAAAAAAAGATGGGTTTATTCGATAGCTAAAAAAGCTTAAAGATTTGAGTCTGCAGAGATTTTGTGAATTTGTGTGAGAGTAACAAAATGGCATTTAGCTACATGTAGCTGAAGTAAAACCCCGTAACCGTCGTTGTTATAATGCCAACGCAGAAAACTGCTACAATATACGTTTTTTTGGTGAGCTTCAGAGTCTGTGTGTGTAGCAGCCACCAGACTGCAGTTTGAATTTGAGGAGAAATGCTCCTGGCTCTACCTCAGTAAAATATTTCAGTATGATGAAATATGCAAAGTCTCATATAAAATCATTTGTTTCCTTTTGCTTCAAAAAAAAAAAAAAAAATTTCATACCTTCTGGTTAATTTGATCTAACTTGCTAACATTAACTGGCTTTATTTAACTTAGCTTGCTTTCTTTGCTAATACCTTTTTAGACTAGCACTGATTCCATTAGCTAGCATAAGTTGTCTTAGAAACAAATCAAATTTTAGCAAACTACATAAGGTTAGTGTTGCATATGTCCAGCAGATATGAGTAATAGATATGTAATAACAGTTAGGATTCACATAAAACATGACAGCAACTTCATTTCCATTAAAAATATTTCCTTTTTTATTTATATTTATGGCATTTGGCAGACATGCTTATCCAGAATGACATATTTATCTTTATACAGCTGAGAAATTGGAGGTTGGGGGCCTTGCTCAGGGGCCCAGTGGTGGAAGCATGGTGGACCTGGGGTTCAAGCTCACAACCTTCCTATTGGTAGTCCAACACCTTAAAAACTAAGCTCCCACATCCCCCCAATTAATAACTAGCAAATTAGGATTTTTTTTAAAAACGTTTTTGTACATTTCTGGATGAATCCTTCCAGTTTTAGCTTTATTTAAATGTGTATAGTTCGATATAAGCTAAGTGGTTAGCATGTGTGTCCTGCACCACCAGGGTTTAGGGCTCGATTTCTTGTTTCTACCCTGTGTGTGCAGGTTTCCTCTGGGTTCTCTGGTTTCCTCCCTCAGTCCAAAGACATGTGTGGTGTGTAAGTGTGGTTGTGGTAGGGCCCTGTGATGGATTGGCATCCTGTACATGGTGTCCTCCACCTTGTGCCCTGAGTCCCCTGGGATAGACTCCAGGCTGGCTGTGACAATGTGTAGGATAAACAGTATAGACACTGTATAATGTCTAACTACTTCTTCCACATTGAAGTGTCTTTATATTAGTAACAATATACTAGTAATAGGCTCGGTGGTGTGAGATCTGATCAGATCAACTCCTCTCTTTCTGTTTAAGAACTGAGCGTAGTTTCATAATGACGTATGTAAAGATTTCATGTCAATATTTTAGCGGTAGTAATACTGTATCCATCTGGTGGCTGATAGAGCAACAAAAGACTTTTTCGTGCTTTTGTGTGTTTATTCATCTCCTGTTGTGTTTCTCCACCCACATCAGTACAGACTCATTCATCGGCAGGAAAATTGGGTAAAAAAAATTACGCCCAACCAAAATTACCCCATACACAGGTGTTATAGCGCTAATCTACACTTGTGTCTCAATGAAAACAGAGCTCTTTGTTTTCCTTTTTTTTTTAAAAATCTTTGTCTTTCTCATACTATGTAGACACTGTTGGATCTAGGAGCCTCTCCGGACTATAAAGACAGCCGTGGGCTCACTCCTCTGTACCACAGTGCTATGGTGGGGGGTGACCCATACTGCTGTGAACTGCTGCTGTATGATCATGCTCAGCTCGGCTACAGTGACGAGAATGGCTGGCAGGAGATCCACCAGGTATCTCACACACACACACACACACACACACATATATATATATACACACATCTATATGTTCGACACTATATCTGAAGCACTTGGGGGACTGAAGTACGGGGGTGGTGTTAATCCACAGGCTTGTCGACATGGAAATGTGCAGCACCTCGAGCACCTGTTGTTCTATGGAGCTGAGATGAGTGCACAGAATGCCTCAGGAAACACAGCACTGCACCTGTGTGCTCTCTACAACCAGGTACATATTCACTCATTCACCCACTCTCATTCACTCTCACTCACTCTCTTACAGTCTCACACACTCACTCACTCACATTCTCTTATTCACTCACTCACTCACTCACTCACTCACTCACTCACTCACTCACTCACTCACACACTCACTCACTCACATTCTCTTATTCACTCACTCACTCACTCACTCACTCACATTCTCTTATTCACTCACTCACTCACTCATTCACTCTCTTACACTCACACTCACTCACATTCTCTTATTCACTCACTCACTCACTCATTCACTCTCTTACACTCACACTCACTCACTCACATTCTCTTATTCACTCACTCACTCACTCACTCACTCACTCACTCACTCACTCACTCACTCACTCACTCACTCTCTTACACTTTCACTCACTCACTCACTCACTCACTCACTCTCTTACACTTTCACTCACTCACTCACTCACTCTCTTACACTTTCACTCACTCACTCACTCACTCACTCACTCACTCACTCACTCACTCACTCACTCACTCACTCACTCATTCACTCACTCACTCACTCTCTTACACTTTCACTCACTCACTCACTCACTCACTCACTCACTCACTCACTCACTCATTCACTCACTCATTCACTCACTCACTCATTCACTCACTCACTCATTCACTCACTCACTCATTCACTCACTCACTCATTCACTCACTCACTCACTCACTCACTCACTCAGGACCACTAAAAGACACTTTGCCCACACGGGCTCTTTGCAGATGAGATTACACACCACCTCTTTAATGCTGAGTTCTCAAAGTGGGCTGCAGGGATTTTGGAAAATTAACAACGATAGTGTCAATGTTGCCTGGTGGTCATTTGATACATTTGATTATTTCCCATTAACAGCACCTTAATTATTCCTTTTCATTTTATTTGTTTGCTAGTTCTAACACCTTTTATTATTTATTAAAGGGTGAAATTGTACATTTCATAATTTCATTTAGTGAAAAGTATAAAACCCAGCCTGACATTCATATATTTTATTTACACATCCTTGTGTTAATTGTTACTACAGAAACAATAGCATATTAGAACATTATAGCAACTGAGTCAACATCTTCTGGCTAATTAGACCGAAAAATTCAACAGCGGTATAATTATTACAACCTTGATTAATTACATAGTCATGTAGATTTAATGAATTGAATGTAAAGCTCAATCACTTACAACCAAATAAATCAATAAATGATGGCAGCTAGTGTCTCATGCTGTTGTATGTAAAAATTGTTTAACACAACTCGTCTGGGATTTAATATAAAAGAATTATAAAAAAAAAACATTTTGCTCAATCAATCCAAGTTAAAGACCCCTGCTTTAAAGCTATGTATGCCTTTATCCTCTGATCCTACACCAGTCTACCCTCTCCTTTCTCCCTTCTCTCCACACTGCCATCCTTCACCTCTATCCTGTCCCACACATTTCCCGTCTGTACAGGACGGATGTGCCCGAGTGTTGCTATTTCGCGGAGCAAATAAAGACATCAAGAACTACAACAACCAGACAGCATTCCAGGTAGTTATGTTTTTTCTTGAATCACAAAATAAGATCAGACAATTTCATGATGCTTTATGATTACAACAAAAAAGGTTTAAATCTTGAACACATCTGTAGGTGGCCATCATCGCAGGGAACTTTGACCTGGCTGAGATCATTAAGATCCATAAAACCTCAGACGTAGGTAAGACATACTTTGACCCTCTTGACCTCAATATGAGCTCTTGTAGAATGATGTGTAAAATCTGGTTCCTATTCTTGTTGGCTTGACTGCAAAGATATAAAAATAAAAGGCAATCAAAACCATTTATTTCAGTAATGCAGTTTGTTAACGTAAGATCACATACATTTCATACATGTGATCAGATCGCTGTTTGAGCCCCTGTGTGGTATTTACTATCTCTTACTTACTCCTGCTTTCAGTTTCCACATCTATTCATGTGCTGTGTTTATGATATCCATTTCATTTAGTATCTCTGAGTATCTATGAGAAGGTGCCACTTTAGCCACCGGATTGTTCCATTCTAAAATTGTCAGTATTTCATTCATCCAGCACAAATTTCCAGCTAAAACATTTCCCTGTAATTCAGTTGCTCCATTTAAAGAATAAAAGATAGCATTTAATTTACCTATCGTAAGTACAGTATTAGATGCCTGTGGTCCAGCTCTCAATGCAACTCCAGGGTCCCTGTTTTGACTCGTTTACTGTTTAATTCCTTCTCACCCCCAAAAAACTTACAAGAAGGCAAAATGGTGTCTAATATGCTCCTAGGTGTGTGTGTGTGTGTGTGTGTGTGTGTGTGTGTGTGTGTGTGTGTGTGTGTGTGTGTGTGTGTGTGTGTGTGTGAAGAGTGTCTCAGTAGTGATCAGACGGACCCCCTATGATGATCCCTGACCAGAAGATGAATGATGAACATATTGGGTTTAATCTTTAGGTGTAATCTGTGTGGTGTAAAAGCATTTTTACACACTTTACTGTTCACACCAGACACTGTTGCTGAGGTCCAAATCCACTGCGTGTTTCCCTGCAGCTTTACGTTTAAAGTTAAAATACGCATGCAGGTTACTTTATTTCTTGAATAGTGCAGACCAGAGTACAAGTTGCGCTCACAGTCACATTCACATTTCTAGTGCAAATGAACTCTCACCTCCTCCTACAGGTCTCAGGGTCAGGGTCAGGTTCAGGTTCAGGTTCAGGTTCAGTACCTTGTTCTGCTTCCCAGATCACATGACAGCTTTCACATTATTTTCAACAGCAGCATGTCCTGAAACATTTTATTTTTATTTTTATACCAGAGCAATTTGGCAAAAATTACAACGTTGTTCAGTTCTTAAACAATGACAGATTATACTTTTTATCTGTTTATAGTTACATATAAATTAATGATTCAATTCAATTCAAATGTATTGTATAGGGATTTTAACAATGGACATTGTCTTAAAGCAGCTTTACACAAGATAAGAAATTTAGAAACATAATACAAGAAATTTTATATTATACAAAGATTAATATAATGCAAAAAGACCTTTTATTTCCTGTTATCTTATTGATGATAGCAGTTGTACACAGTCGTTCCCTCACCAGCCACATTGTCTCTCTCTTAAAGTAAATAAGACAAACAAGAAAGCCCATTAATGTAGAGGTGTGATTTGCATTACAGCTGGCACTACACAGGGCTGATGTTATATAAAATGAGTCAGCATCTTCTGTTCGATCCGATTTGAGAGTTAAACATGAACGAAAACTCTGCGTTTCTGTTTTTGAGACTCTGTTGACGACGGGCTGCATTTTGAAAGTCGCTGTTTAATCTCTGCTTCACACATTATACCATCATTATATCAGACATTATACCATCATTACACAGCGTCTTATGATCTGTGCTTGCTCTCATCGTAACTCTCACTGCTCCTCCATGTGATCTTAATGTAACCTGTGAGTCATCTGTTTGTAATTTCTATATGGTCTGTGTGTTTGTTTGTGTGTGTTTGTGTGTATGTATTATATGTGTTTTCTGTGTATTCTCTGTATCCTGAAGATTCCTCTGCACAATCTCTGGGTTGTCCATGACTCTTTTCTGTAACACCTGTTCAATCCCTTTGCACAAATTTTGTGATTCTTTTGTAGAATCTCTCAACTACTTCATTCTTAAAGTCTTGAGATGTTTTTATAGATAAATAAATAGAATATACGTCCAGTGACTGAGGGTGGCCTTGTGGACCAGTCAAGGCATGTTGAATAATGCCCAGATATGTCATACCTTTGTCATAGTTGTTGTGTGTGTGTGTGTGTGAGTGTGTGTACTGTAAGTGTATGTATGTGAGAGTGTGTTGTAAATGCGTGTTACCTGCAACGTTTGCCATCTCCGCTAAATGTCTGCCGGAAACCGACAGAGAATACACAGACACTCGACTCTGTGTATGCGTACGTGACCGTGAGTCGATGGTGTGTATGTGTGTGAGACTGTCTCTCTGTTGCAGTGCCTTTCAGGGAGAGCCCTTCATACTCGTCTCGGCGCCGTGGGGTGTGTGTGTCACCGCGCCGCTCCCTGATGCGTTCGGCCAGCGATAACGCACTGGATGAGAGTCTGCCCGCACCCTCGCCAGCCCCTTCACTGCACAGCCTGCCCCCTCTGGAGCCTGATAACACCATACCGAGCCCACACAGCCCACAGGGGGGACACACACGCAGCCTCAGGAGACAAACCCGTGGCCATCTCAGGTACTCTTCCTCAGAGGTTTTTAAATGTTTGGCCTTTTTATCTGGAAATAAAATCCCCACTTCAGTACAGATTACACAACTATTCAAATATTAGGCTCAATATTTAAATCAATTAAATCATTTATAATAATACAGTATTTTGTATTATTATTGAAAGCCTAGATATTATTATAGAAAGCTTTTTTATTCGAGAACTTTCCACAAATAGAAAGTTAGAATTTTTCCAGAATTTCCACCACCAGACAGTTGAATTATTATTCAGAATTATTCCAAAACTTTTGGCCAACAGAAATTTTAGAATTATTTAAGAACTTTCCACCACAGACATTTAGAAAACAGACTCAAATGGACATGATTTGTAGGCCACTTTTTTTTTTCTTCGAGTTACTGAGGTTTGAATGAAACCCTTTTCATGCCTGATGATGGCGCTGCTGCTGCAGCGTTCCTTGGTTCTATCCTGAGCTCAGGATACCAGCCATGTTCACATGTTCAATTAGTTTCTCTGTGCAGCAGAAAAGACAGTCGAATCAAAGGATTCAGGCATTTTACTGTTCTAATTTCAGCTGCATTTCACTGCACAGGCAACAAATTTAACAACCCAGTCAAACAGGTGCAAACAACACCAGCATGAAAAACTCTACTATGATTGTCGAAATGTTAATGAATTTGTGCCAAATTTCATCACAATGCATCATTTCCTTGGTTCTTTTAAGGATTTTCATCTTTAAATCTGCTCCATGAACATCATTCATGATTTCAGTCAAACATCGACGAAGCTACAGTGTGTGTATTTGTGTGTGTCTCTGTGTGTGTTTATGTTGCAGCCCTGGCAGTCCTGTGCAAAGGGATCCCAGCCCCCCTGCTGTATCACGAGGGCCAAAGCGGCGACTTTACAGCGCGGTGCCTGGCCGTACCTTCATCGCTGTCAGCTCACACACTCCGCAGGGTGAGGGTGAGATCACACTCAACCGCGGGGAAAGGGTCAAAGGTCAGTCTGTCTTACAGTATGTTATGGGCATCTGTACCTGTATACTGTACAGTGTTCCAAAGCAAGTTGCCAATGTTATGATAAAATATACTGCATTTAAATCCCAAATAAGCTGAAACAAGATTAGAATTATTCTGTGATTTGATTTATTGAACGCATAATGAAAGTGCAGAATGTTATTTAGTAGTGTAGCAACACCTTTATATAAGCATGGCTCTCACAGAGCGGCTCAATAGTTAAGGCTGGGTTTTTCAAATGAACCTTTTCTGCTGCGGAGACACAGAAACATGGCTACGCTCTGATCCTAACTTCATTCTAAGCTGGTATATGTAAATACATTATTTAAAGATATACTGTATATAACATATGAAAATTATTATAAAGGCTGTTTACCTTAACTGTTTAACCCCTTAAACTTTCAGCACCCAGACTCGCATTCCTCAACTTTTGTCCTTTGTAATATCATTAATTCGTAGACTTTTAAGGGACACAGGAACTTAGTAGGACACAAGGACAAAGTCTTAATAAAACTGGTAGCACCATATTTGATGAACCAATTTCTTTCCTAGTGCTGAGTATAGGAGAAGGAGGATTCTGGGAAGGCTCAGTTAAAGGACGAACCGGTTGGTTTCCTGCACACTGCGTAGAGGAGGTTCAGCTCAGACAGTATGACCCACGACTAGGTTAGAACTTACATACATACATCCATACATACATCTATACATACATCCATACTGTACATCCATACTGTACATACATACATACTGTACATACATACTGTACATACATACATACATACTGTACATACATACATACTGTACATACATACATACTGTACATACATACATACTTACATACATACATACATACTTACATACATACATTCTGTACATACATGCATGCATACATACATACATACATACACACAAACATACATACATACATTTATACATACATACATACATACATACATTTATACATACATACATACATACATTTATACATACATACATACATGTATACAGTACATACATTTATAGATACATACATACCTTTATATATACATACATACATACGTACATGACGTTTGTCCACATTGGATTCTAAAGCTTGGAAAATTGGTCAAATTTTACCTAAGATAAAAATTTTTGTATGGGTTTCATTCTTGATGTCATTGGTAATTCCCTCTGGTTTAAAGCATGCACATGAAGAAATATTAAAAAAATAAATAAATCTGTGTGGAAAAGCCCTTTATATGGTGATGTTTTGTATGTTTCTCAACCAGATATTCTAGCAGATATTTTGAAATCTGGTTACTTCCAAAAGTGAAAAAAGGTTTAATCGCAATTCTTCTGAAAGACACCAATACACTAGTGATCTAAAAGCACTATAAAGTGAGTGAAAAATAATAAATATGATCATAAATACAAGATCTGTCTTACCTATGTATGGTTAGATTGGCTCCTAACATCATGATGTGATGTAAAAGAAAAAGAAAACTACTTTGGTCTAAATCAAAATGACTTTTCATCATATTTGGCTGTTTGCCAGAATTTTGCCACAGTGACATCTTTTGAGTTTCCCCAGACCACCATATTCAGTACTCGTGGTTGAATTCATGCACTAATTATTGAACATATTCACATATCATGATTTAGTATTCGGTATGTTGCCACACGTGAAATGGATCTGTTTTACAGAAACAAGAGAAGATCGCACCAAGAGGCTTTTCAGGCATTACACCGTTGGATCCTATGATAATTATACCTCCTACAGGTACACAATCCCTTGTTCCGCTTCTTTCTCCTTGTCTCTCTCTAAATTTCAGGTTGGAACAAGAAGTATAGTGCAAATTGCAAACAGTTATATCATAGTAAATATCATCTAAAAATCTTAACCGTTCATATTTACTGTATACATGCTTAATACTGTGCTTTTTAAATATGGGAATTATGTTGTATAGAAATATAAAAATCAGTGCAATCACAATACACAAAAAACACAAGCACAGTATTTCCATGAAAAATATCAGAATCTTAGATTTGTAATTGATTTCAGGGTTCTTGTACCCCTTATACAGTATATCATGAGGTTAAGGCTCTTCTTGTTGGTCGGAAGATCAGGGTTCAAGCTTCAAGCTGCCACTGTTGGGCCCTTGAGCAAGGCTCTTAAAGGCAGGGTCTCCGATTTTTGAGAAGTGCTTCAGAAAACTGAGTCGGGCTGAATAATAAACAAGAATCAAAACAAAAGTGTAGCCAAAAAGCAGAAAGGGGCGGGGCTTGTTAATATGGGCGGAGAGAGTGTTCAGTGCAGAAAGCGGTTTTAACATTGACATGGAGGATAAAAACAAAGAAAGAAAGCGAAGAAAGGCTTACGATAAGGCAAGAAGTAGGACGTGTTAATATAGAATCAGCTTTCCAGCGCTGGAGAGAACTGAAGGAGCAGGAAGTTGGCCACATATTCACAGATTGGAGTTTCCTGAGTCAATAACTCCTGAGCTAAACGCTGTTACTACACAAATAACACCTCTTTTCTATCGTAGTAATGTAGAGAGGCAGCTACAACCTCGTTTTGTGTAGTAACAGCGTTTAGCTCAGGAGTTATTGACTCGGGAAACTCAACTTTACTTAAGACGCCGAGGCGCTTTTTTCCTTCTCGATAGGTGAGTAACGTTGGTTTTGCTTTGTTACACAGAACTGATATATGGCGTCCTTTGCATGATTATGCTTGTGTATCATTTTTGCTTGTTTGTTTATCTGCAATCGTATTGTTCTTCCCTTCATCTATGATAAAGACACATTTCTTTCCATTATTTGCCTGGGTTACGTATGTATGTGTGGGCGGAGCTATCAATACAGGGGTGGGACCCATTTGGGTTAGGGACGTGTTTGTTTTGGTGATTTCAAATGTCAACATTGGCTTTCAAAAATCTGAGACCCTGCCTTTAAGTCTCTCTGCTTCATGGGTGTTGTATTATGGTTGACCCTGTGATCTGACCCTAACCTCCCTAAGTTGCGATATGTGAAGAAAGAATTTCAGTGTGCTGAAATGTAAATGTGACAAGTATCTAACAAGACCTTATGTTAAATTGAGAAGGCGAGTGGTGCTTGTTTTTTGTTTTCGCATTATATGTAAGAAAGTGTCAAAATTGTGTCTTACCACTGACCTGCGTCCTCAGTGATTACGTAATTGAAGAGAAAACTGCCACGCTGCAGAAGAGAGACAGTGAGGGATTTGGCTTTGTTCTTCGAGGAGCTAAAGGTAATGTAAATATAAATGAATTCTACTCTCACAGCACACACACTTTAATATACACAAATGCCTATTATATGTCAATTGTGTGTTGTGTGTGTGTTCTCTACTGCCAGCTGAAACTCCAATCGAAGAATTCACTCCGACTCCTGCGTTTCCTGCGCTGCAATATCTGGAGTCAGTGGATCTGGATGGTGTGGCATGGAGAGCAGGACTACGAACTGGGGACTTCCTAATCGAGGTGACACGCTGTGCGATATAAAACTATACTGAGCCTGAGAAAATAGGTTTGTAAGCAATATTAGAATTAAACCCACACTTCTTTGTGACTCAGGTGAACGGGGTTAGCGTGGTAAAAGTGGGCCATCGGCAAGTGGTCTCTCTGATACGGCAAGGTGGGAGTCGTCTTCTTATGAAAGTGGTGTCAGTAACACGGAAACCTGACACAGGAGATGTTGTTCGTAAAAAGGGTGTGTATCCAAATCCCACATGACATCATACATGCTGCAATAAGTCTATAAGAATCCCACTGCTGTGTGTTACACTGTGTCTTTTCATGACCTTCAGCTCCTCCACCACCCAAGAGAGACCCAAGCACGAGTCTAACCCTGCGCTCCAAAAGCATGACCGCCGAGCTGGAAGAGATGGGTAAAACACAAACACATTCATACACAGGCCTGTGGAATAAGCCTAAATCCTTTTATCATAACCAATAGCATCATTAGTAAAACTCCAATCACGTGAAAGAGCCAATTTGAAGTAATTCGTCTACATACAGAACATACAAGCTTAGTATTATGACGGATTCTATATGGGAGGCATGTGATGTCTGCTTTAGGGAAAACTCCGCTCATATTTCCTTAATTATGTCCTGGGATTTTAATAGTACATAGTATATAATTAGAGCTTATAGCACATTAATGCTACTATCGCATTTCTTTATTTGTTTCTCATTGGAATATTAGAATTTAATAGGATTCCTATTAGGTCTTGTTGGTTAATCGTTAATTCATAATAGGCATTACATTGTCCTAACTTACGCAGAGCTGTCCAGCTATCCATTCATCCATATAATCTCTCCATAACATGCATTGTGGTTTATGTGATTTTTATGTAAATTTCACAGACATTATGGTCTTTAGGTCTTCTATTCCAATTATAGCTACTACTTCTACTATTATTATTATTATTATTATTATTATTATTATTATTATTATTATTATTATTATTATTATTATTATTATGCAGAAGAAAAAAGATATCTGCAGCTGATGAGTTGAATCAGGTTTGATAATCATAGTAAACTCTGCTGTACTGTAGCCCTTTAACCCTGTAGGCTCAAACCTTTGCATATTATGCAACCTATGCAGCTCTGCTTTCTGTCTGCATACAGCGTCTATATATTATAAATATTCACTACCTTTGAACATCTGCACATTTATTGTGTTGCAACCTGTAATGAAAGGAAGGAGAAGTCAAGATGAAGACCAAAAACCATAAAATTTGATTAGTTTATTATGTTTTGTTTTTTTCCGAAGAAGGAATTACTTAAAACTTGCAAACTAGCAATTTTACAAGAGTGTAATATATGACAATGCAGAATAATGTAAGCATCAGATGTTAGTCTCAATGTTCAGTCAATTGGTTTCAATTGATTGATATTGATTCATCCCTACTTCTTACCTACAAGCATCAAGGAGAAGAAGGGGAGGTAAGACACATATGAGACTGATTCTATGTGCTGGGGGTATTTACTTTGATGGGGTGTTTACTGGGCGTACTATGTTGTGTTATGTTGTTTGTGTACAGTATACAATGTTTAATTTTTCACATTTGTATGGTCTTGTTTTCCTTATTTTGTATTGCATATATGGCTTGCAACAGTAACATAACATGTTTGTGTGTAAATGTGTGTTTTGTGAATAAAGCTTTGTGAAGTGTTTGTTGTAAAAAGGGTGTCTTGAATTTTTTTGAGTGTGCGTTTATGTGTGTTCCTCACAGAGAAGTTGGATGAGATGCTGAGTTCACCTAAAGAGCCTGTTGTGGTGATGAGGCAACGGACTCCAGAAGTAGACTCCAGAGCAGCCACTGTGAAACAGAGACCGACCAGTCGACGCATAACACAGGCTGAGATTAGTGTAAAATACAAACACATATTCATATCACATTGTTCATTTGTATTTCAAATGATCAAATAAACATATGTGATAAACTATTTTACTTAAGCAGTTAAAGTAAGTGTGTGTGTGTGTGTGTGTGTGTGTGTGTGTGTGTGTGTGTGTGTGTGTGTGTGTGTGTGTGTGTGTGTGTTTGTAGTCTCTGTTGGAGAGGCAAGGGATGCAAATATCTCCTGGTGTATCTCTTGGTCTGGATAAAAGTCACATGCATCTGCAAGGGATGACCAGAACAAAATCATTTGGTAAAACTATGAATGTAGTTTTTATATGTGGATGTGTTCGCACATGCTCGCATATCCAACCTTCTTGCAAACAAATTTTACCTGTCTAACACATGAAATTTATTCATGTTTCATATGTGATAAACATTATTTTTAATTAGGTGCACCAGAAGATGAAAGAATATCTGCTTTAATTGGAGAGCACCACTTTCCAAGAAGCTCCTCAATGACTGACAGCTTCCGACAAGACAGTATCCCACCCCCACCACAAACTGCACCTCCACCTCCTCCAACACCATACTTCATGGAATCAGGTCCTCCTCCGTCTTTCTTGCCTCCTCCACCCCCAACGCGTGCAGCCAATCAGACCCGTTCAAGCTTCCGACCAGGTGCAGAACCCAAGCTCCATGGTCCTGTCACAACTGACCGCCAGAGGAAGGCTCGTTCTATGATCATCCTTCAGGACACCACCCACCTTCCAGTAGAGCCCGCCCCCATTACCAGGCCAGCAACACCTACCTCTGGGGCAGCTCCTCCTGAGCGTGGTCGTAGGCGTGGCCAGCCTGTAGAGAATCCATATGCCAACGTGGGCCGTTTGAGTGCAGTCTATACTCCAGCCAAGCCCCAGCGCAGGAAGAGTCCACTGGTCAAACAAGGTCAGGTTGAGGAGGGCACAGCTGCCCAGGCTGGTACTGGTAGGGATCCCTCTCCCCTAGGAGGTACTCGAATCCCTCACAGCAGCCGAGCAGAGCAGTTCCAGCAGCAGGTGCTCTCTGAGAGGGCTAGAATTACACCCCCAGGAGCTCGTCGCAGGACCAGTGTGTTCCTTTCTGTTGAAGGAAGCACCAGTGAGCCTCAAACCACCCCCTTACTATCCCAGTCACACTCAGTGGATGAGCTGGCTGAGTTGCCACCTCCAGCTCCCATGCTTTCTCCCTGTCTGCCACCAGGAGGTTCTACATTTATACATCCTCTCACTGGGCGTCCTTTGGACCCCTCCTCTCCATTAGCACTTGCTTTAGCTGCAAGAGAGCGTGCACTCAGTGGCCGTACTACACCGACTCCCACACCCACTCCCTCACCATCACCCACTCAGGGCAGAGCAGTGGAGAGACCAGAGACAGAAGGAGGAGTCACACCACCTGCGGCTCTTGAGGCTTCACCTACTGATTCTTGGAGGGAAGAGCCTGTCAGCATCACAACGGAAACTGCTAGTCAAGTGACTAATGGAAGCCCTATATCTGGGAGAAGTTTGGAGGAGTCCATAGTGCAACCATCCGTACAGATTGTCCAACCATCATTGATGGACACAGAGCACAGTCAACCAGTAGTTCCACCTTCCATGCCTTCACCTGCCCCAACTCTCTCAAACCTGGCAGGGCGGAGCATGACCATGAGCTCAGAGGAGGAAGCAGAGCCCTACACAGTCACCTTGCCCCCTGCACTTCTCTCATCTAGTGATGAAGAAACCAGGGAGGAGCTTCGCAAAATTGGCATAGTCCCACCCCCTCAACCCTTTGCCAATGGCCTTCTAATAAAGGAAACGCCCAAAGTCACCATCAGCATTTCTCCAGGGGCATCTCCAAGGCCTTCTATAGCAAAGATATCTGGCAAAGCAAGCGACTCCACGGCAGACTCCGGCGTTGAGGACCCCCATATGGAGACCACTAGTACTGTTTCCACAGTCTCCAGCATGTCCACTTTGTCATCAGAGAGCACAGACTCTGCCCACGCCAGCAAGCCACGTTGTGGGGTGGGCCGCGGCCGCCCCGTGCATCTCAGGGACCCACTGCTTAAACAGTCATCAGACAGTGAGCTGCTTCCACACCCACCCAGCACAGGCCCAGTTCGCCCACGCTACCTGTTCCAAAGACGCTCTAAACTCTGGGGGGAGGAGCCCAGGGCTCAAGTGGGCATAGCTGATGATAGTAGGCCTGCTGCAATGGGTGCAGAGTTACTAAGTAAAGATACTCACTCTTTAGGGGAGGAACCACCAATGGGAGTACTTGACCCTGGCAGAAGGTCACCAGTTGGTGGCGCCAGGTAAGAAGCTACTGTGAGTCTAACTAAATACAGACACTTGGCTTAAATGTTTCACACACCTGCATGTACCACAGAAAAGTCTTCTCGACTTTTGAGCAACACACACCACCACTGAACACAGCTGTTAGTGCTATACAGGTTTCATTTACACACCTCACTTAAGCACATAACACACCCTTATATGTCTCTATATGTCCTTACAGATGTGAGGAGAATGGAGAAGAGAGTAAATCGTAGGTTTTTAGCTCTGAGGGTAAAATACACCTCTTCGTCCCACTAACTTTCACTAAAATTCCTTACTGCATCATTATTTATAACTGCAATTATCATGCATGGCTTTTATTAAATTATTTTATAAGCCATAATTTGACTAATTCTACTCATTGTAAGATTAAAACATAATGTATAATGTATATTTGCAGCCAAGTAGACCTTTCAGTAAAACCATAAGGTAGGTTTTAGCTTCAATCTAATTTCAGAATTTGTTTGTAAATGGGAAACCATAAATAGAAGTGTATACTAATTGTAAGTGCTAACTGTATGCTGTAAAATATTCTACTCTCAAAACTAATGTCTTTTCCCGCACGGTGACTTATTTGAGGAATTTAGATCATGATTAATTTTCCCTCACAAACCCCTATTTCTACCTGTCAGACTCTTCAGCAGCCTTGGTGAGCTTCACACCATCTCACAAAGGAACTATGGCACCACTTTCACCATCCGTCCGGGCAGCCGCTACCCAATAACCCGCAGAACACCCAGCCCGGGGGCCACTCCAGAGCGAACTGAGCCTCTGGGGCCAATGCGTGCATTTGGTCCCCACCACCACCATCACCACCATACCATCCTCAAGTCCTCCAGCCTGAGCCTCCCACAAGAGCCCAAGGAGGTGCGCTTTGTCATGCGGAGTGCCAGTGCTCGTGCCCGCAGCCGCTCCCCTTCTCCGTCGCCTTGTGCCTCCCCCTGCCCCTCACCGGTCTTGGGCGCCCCACTCTTGGCCCTGCGGCCCTTCAGACAGCGGCCTCTTGCACTGTGGAGCAAGTATGATGTAGGCGAGTGGTTAGAGAGTGTGGGACTAGGGGAGCATCGTGCCCGCTTTGTAGAGCATGAAATTGAAGGTGCCCATCTACCTGCGCTCACTAAGGATGACTTAGCTGAATTGGGGGTGACACGGGTGGGGCACAGAATGAACATTGAGCGTGCACTCAAACAGCTGTTGGAGAGCTCAGGAGCTTAATACGTTCTAGAGAACACAGTTAAATAAAGTCCTTGCCAAATTGTATCACTATTACTTGCAGGCCAGTAGCTAAACTGGCTAAATGATTCCTCAGCCTCACACAGGCCCTCACTCATTACTAACCCACTTGATTGAACACATCCGAGCACAATCCCAAAGCGTAAAGCCCTTTTACGCTATTTAGTCACAATTTGGTGTTTAATCTGTAGACCTGTTGTGCTGTGTTTGAAAATGAGTTCATTGATTGGCTACATGCCCCAGAAGGGATCCATCTAGTCAGTGGACTGGACTGGCTTGGCTGCTATATTACAAAGAGAAGAAGTAGGGATCTCAGTAATTCACTGTTGGGAGCAAAAAAAAAACAAAAAAAACACTTAGACCTTTTAAAGCCAATGCTTCCAAGTGCCCAGGGTTTACAATTCATGATATTTATAAACAGTCTTATATCAGTCGAAAATGCCTTGCAGGAAATTACAGCAACATACTGGATGAGGCCTGTAAGTGTACACGTGACAATCTCCCCTTAAAGGTGCACTATGTGGATACAAATTCTAAGTAAAGTGTTTCTTTTACAAGTAGGCCATAATTAATAATATGAGCTAATATTTGTGTGGATGTTTGAACTGGCTCCACTATTATTGATCATTTAATCTGTCTATGATTTTTTTTGTAACAACATATTTACATGTTTGTAGCATAAATTAGTTTATTTGAGTTCAAGGAAATAAAGAATTAAAGGCACGGAATAACAAAAGGTTCATGAAGCTAAAATCGTCAGTGATCGGCATCGATTTCTACTTTACAGCAATGTTCAGTGTAACTATCCATTATAATGCACCTTTAACCCTGAAACAACCTTTCATAATACAAGCGTGGCCTTGAGATAGTACTGCCGCCATCTAAATTTGATAAAGCAGAGTATTTTCAGGAATACAGTCAGTTTTATATGTATATGATATATATGGGCGTATATATTCAAACAACAGAATGTATGAGTGTTTAACGAAATATGCGTCTTTTGCCCTGTGTGTGTTTATTTTATCATATTTTATCTTTGTTACATTATGAATTAATAGCATAAGCCCAATCATAGTTACTATTCTTCCCCATAGTATTCCTTGTGATTTAGATCAAAAATATTTGCAGTAAAGAAAATCTTTCGTAAACCTAGGAAATGAGTCGAAACACTGCTTATTGGTTTTTGTCATTTTTGAATAAATGTAAGGTGAGATTGTATATTGAGTATTTATTTTTAATTAGAGAGGCACTTAAATACTATGGGGAGTAGGTAGCAGTTTTGTTACCTTTTTTGTGTTCTGGGTGGCTTAACAAGGTGTCATGGTTTAAATGCAATTTGTAAAGTTATTTGATCAATAGATTGTTCTTTTGTGCAATTAGGAATTTTGTTATAAAACAGGCTTTGGTTGAGTGAAAATCTTATGCTACTTAAGGGCTTACAATCATGCTAATCGTGTTTATGATGCACATGTGGACTGACACGATTGTACACTTTTCAACAGAATGATACTGGGATGTAAAACTGATCACTAAACATCAAAGAATCAAAGAGGCAGGTTTTGTTTGTTTGGTTGGTTGGTTTTTTAAATTAAAAGAGCCATGAAAATACCAACAAGCCATCGTGCAAGCTTTCGAGTTCAAATTACGATAATAGTAAGGTTTTTCTTGTAATGCTATAAAGGTCTGGGCACTTCAGCTGCCCCAACACTGCCTTTGATTACATCCAAACCTAGCACAGTAATGCGCTTTAAATTCAATCCAATCTTTTTACAATAACCAAAGTAATTGAACATTTTAATAATGGCTCTGTAACCAGATCCATTTAATTTAATCGTAATGTTAAACGCAAGATAAATTTCACGTCTATCTGTCGCCAGAATCCTACCACGTAACTCAAGAGACTGAGACTCACACTTGCCTCTCATCCAGATGATACATTTGCACAAAGTGGAGGGTGCTACTTTTTTATAAGCCATTTGCATAGAACACTGCTGTTCTCCCTCACTCTCTCTCTCTTACTCTCTCTCTCCCTCTCTCTCTCTCTCTCCAGTCCTCTCTTTTCCTATCAGATGCACAAACACATCCCACTCAAGCACAGAATGATACACAGCTTCATCGAGGGTTGACAGGGCCCGGTATGCAGCTGGCAGTCTCAGTATGGATGTAATATCCATCAGGGTTTAACAGATCTTGAGCATGTAAGAGCTGTTGAGTTGCTGAAGCAATGAACTACTATGATGACTGGTCAGTGTGTGGCACCCGCTCACTCAATTTAGGAACTAAAAGGACATCTTCCTTTGGAGTTTTGATGTTTTTTGTTTTTATTCTTATTTTTTTTATGTATTTGTTGTTGAATTCAATTTAGTAATTCAAAGTCTGACCATGTATGCTTTCAAGATTATTGTACCCAAATAATAAGTTGAAATATTTATAAGTCTATTGCTCATGGTTATGAGGGTGAATCTGGCACATTGTCCTGGATAAAATGAAATGAAATGAAATGAAAGAGCCTGACCATTTCTGTGTTGTGTTCCTCCGTCTGTATTGTTTTGAGTCTTGAACGGCCATGAAACTGCATCACTCGACATCACATGAAGTTTGAAATATAAGCTGAACCGAAACAATTAGACAGAAAAGAAACATGGTTCGGTGTCATGTATATCCAGGACTGGACTACGTTAATGATACTCTAAAGCAATTACGAAACAAAAAGCAATAATAATTATTCATCGATCATGTGAGATTTAAAAGGTGTTGAAAGATCAGGAAATTTCACTTCGATTCAGGTTTATCTAGAAGCATAAGCATAAGAAAAATCATCACAGCCTTCACAAAAACAGGGATGCCTTGTGTGAGAGTGTTTTTTATTTGATAAAGGAATAATGCTGAAACCTTAATGACATGTATGAATGCATTATGCCCTCGTTTGAAAAAAACAAAACGTTAATTCAAGCAAAAGGATGTCTATCATGATGCAGGGTGAGTCACTGCTCGTGCTGTTCTGGTCGCATATTTAAGCATTTTACCCAGTGACTGATGACTGGTGAGTGGTTCATACTCATCAGCAGTATTAGTGTGTTTACTCAAATGTATGACAGTCTACAGAGTGCAGAATTGGGTTTATATTGCTCTCAGATATTGCTCCCATAGTTGTTTATTTGATTCCTTTTACTGTTATAGAGTCATGAAGTCATTTACACTGCTACCAGTTGTAATGTAAGTGTGGCAGGGTCCATTTGGGAACATAATTTATTTATGCGTTTATCTTAGTGACAGGGAAACGGCTAGAATTTTACCCTCAAAAAACAGTGGGAACTTTTTACCCTATAGGAAGAAAACTACTGTATATTCCACTAAAAGTCACCAACTCACTGATTATCTATAAAGTTTGAATCTCAGGGTCACCAAACTGACAATACTGTACCCCAATACAAGCCCATTTAAATGAGATAAATGTAAGATGCTCAACAGAAGAAATGTGAAGAAGTTGATTTTTCAACTTTTGAATTTTATTCCTTTTGTTTTTGTTTTTTCTAATATAGAGCAATTTAATAGTTTAATTTTGTAATGAATAACATGCCAGAAATGTTTCATTCACACACTCGTTCACACCTGGGGCTAATTTTAGTGTAGACGATCCAGCATGGGTTTTTATTTGGAAGAACCTGGAGGAAACCCATACAGTATGGGCACGAGGAGAACCAGCTAAACTACCTGCACAGACACAAACCCGAGCTCAGGTTCAAACAAGGACCCAAGAGCTGTGATTCAGCAACACTATCCAGGTCACCCATGAGGAATACAGTGGTTTTATTACTGAAGCACTGATGATTGGACTGTGTCATTCTCAACCCACATTTAATTACACCTTAAAGTTTTAAAATACTGAATAACAACATGGTAGTACAGTGGTTAGAGTTGCTGACTCAAAGATTCTTTGATCCTTTGAGCTTCCAAACAGGATAAAGTGCTTACTGAAGACGAATTAAGGAATGAATAATGTGAATGTGTTCCTCATAAAAAAAACAGTGCCAACTCTACTGTACTTCCACATTTCCTTATAAAGTATCCTATCAGTCAACCTGATCTAGTTAGTTAGTTCGTATGTGTAATATTTACCTCAGGATACCACAGGTAGCTTGCTGCCAAATGCAAAAGCAAGCTGAATAATCAGAACTCCAGAGGTGGCAGTTCGGCCTTACAGTTAAAATAAGTTTTTGGCTAGGATTATAGTATTTCCTCAGTAGCAAAACTCCTTTTTGACTTCATTCTGGCTTTCACAATAAGTGGCCCAACCGTAAAAGTTATTGCATCCAACCTCAGCATAGTTTCCTAGTCATCATTACGTTTGTGTGTGAAGATTTGCGTACAAAGATAAATGACTAAGCAGCGATTAAGCAAATTCATCGTACTCACTGAAAGGGATTTTGAAATGAGAACATAACTCATGGTATCTGTATTGCCCATTTGAAGAAAGGAATAAAGGTTCAAGCCCTTTTGTGATTTTATCCCTTTTGTGCTTTCTCTAACCCTTACCCTTTATTTCTTTACTATGTGTATAGTAGTAGCAGATGTTGTATTTTTCTATGAGTAATTAAACAAGGACATACTGTATAACAAACAGGAAACATGTGGTTGAGAACATGGGCGCTGACCTCCAGCCACCCAAACTGTCCAAACCTAAGGATGTATCTTCTCTTCTATACCTTAGACAAAGGGTGTCTAATTTTATCTATAAAAAGGGCCAGCACAGTTCCAGGTTTTCATTCCAATGAAGTATGCTTTATGAAGCAAACCTAAATTCTGCCTATTTATTTAGTTGATCTTGTTTCAGTTAAGGCTTTGAGGTGAGGCTTCTAACATTGAGGTGTGGCTTCCGTTCTTTCTGTATAAGACTGTACACCCATGTCCTAGGCATTGGAGGTTGCATAATCTAATGAACTAATACATTCACCAGATGCTACTGTCAGGATGTTGGCTAGTCATGCTGGTGGAAAAAAAACATTGAGTCAGACGATACAGAAAGCAGCTAAATGTGCTATGTTAGCCTGAAAATAATAATAGATTATTTCAATTTTCACTTAGAGTCAGCTGAACAAAGACTACCCTGGGAAAATTGAACTGGGAAAAGACTACCATTGTAATTTCTTTTGCTTTAACGAACCTTTAACACTTTGTTTCACTTTGGATGAATATTTGCCAAGGCTGTTTTTAATCCCACTCCTACCCAGTCCTGAAGGAATTCCTCCTGCAGTTATTTTTATTGCCCTTTAAAGCTAAATAAAACCCTTTGCACTGTGGCAGAGTGAATTCGTTTATAACCAGCACTGTGTGAAAGAGCGCTCTCAGAGCCACGGGTTGCACATCACCATCCGATCCTACATAGCTAGTCAGAGTCAGATCATCAGAGCATGTCGGCTCAATGACGTCGGTCCAGACCTGTTTTTGGATGCTCTTGAGGCTGAACACGGCGGGAAACTTTTCCAACACTGGAACACATTCATGAAAAAGAATTTCTACACCATTTCTACATCCTTTTTTTATCCACCAGCTCATCTAAATGAGTGCATTTTAAAAATCAGTATTTAAATATTCAATTAAATTTTTAATTCAATTTATTTGTATAGCACCTTTAACAATTTCCCATTGTCTCAAGCATGGAAACAGAAGAGAGAGAGAAATAAATAAATATATATTAATAAGATAAATAAGTGAATATATACAATTAAAGTTTAAAATTAATTTAAAAATTTAGAATACTATACAGTATCAGAATCAGATTAGAATCAGAAAGGTCTTTATTGCCAAGTATGTTTTCACATACGAGGATTTTTTTCTAGTACAGGAGCTCCACAGTGTAAACAGAATGGCAATGATAAGAAATGAACACATATATAATAGACAGTTGTACAGTATGTACAGTGGAAAAAAAGAATGTGCAAATTGAAATATAAATGTGCAAGTTCAAATATAAATGAGTACTGTACTTGTAAACAATGTAAGGATAGCGTTTGTTCTGTGTATGTTAGGTGTTCATCAGATGTATGTTACGTATATCTATCCCTACTTGAATAGTTTAATATAAAATTCACTGATTTATTATTTACTTTGTAGCCTGTTAACAGAAATGGGCAGAAATGTTGACAGAAATTGGCTTTGGTTTATTCAATAGGTACCTCATTCTAAATTCTGGATTTCTGGAATTTCTGGAATCCCCTGAGATTTCTCAATAGATCTTTTATTTTTTATACTGACAAAAAAAAAAATCAAAACTGTAATTTATAAAAAGACTAGCTTTTCCACTTCTCATGTGGGCAGTACAGTAGGCTAGATGTTCATTTACTGTAAGTCCTACCAGAAAGGGTGGTGCTGTAATCATAAGCATTTGCGTAATACAGTTAAAAGCAAGTCCACTGCCACGGTGCTTCGCTCTCCAGTTGTTTTAGTGGTTTTTTTTAGCTTTTTCTGTTTTTTGTTTCCATTCTATCATCTATAGCACAACTGTACATACGATTTATGTACTTTTCCAGTTATTTTTTTTACATTTTTTTTGTCTATTTGTATTTACATATGTGTATTTTTATTATTTTTTTTATTCTCGTCTTATGTTTATCGTCTGTGTACTGGAAGCGTATGTCACTAAACCAAATTCCTTGTATAAAGCTCCTTCTGATTCTGAACAGGAGCAGTGGTTATCATAGTTAATGTGTGACAGGCAGGGTGGGAGTGAGAGCACCAGGCTATTGGATTAGAGGCTAAGCATTATACACACTTCTGAACTTGGGAGTATTTACACCACTGCAGTCAGCTTGCACATCTGTCTAATTGTAAACAGGTAGGTTTGTCTGAAATACTTTTCTGGTCTGTTTAATAATCAAGTAAAATAATCTGCTATTTCTAAAGCTGTTTAAACTGCCTAATTTAGTATACTCAGTGACACAGATGACATTTTTTATAACTTATATTGCAATTATTATTTCCAAAGATGATTTGATAAGAAATGCCATAATCAATTAATGTGATAATCTGATGAAATCATTGCAGTCGTATAAACGCTCCAGACAGACATAATATTCAGGTGATGATTCAGCAGTCTTTGCAATGCGCTGTTTGAACACAGAGTCGATATTACTAAAATTAGAACAGTCCTACCATTGGTGCAGCTGATGCAATGTTTAGGTTTCCTGTATATCAGTCTCCGTCACATGCAGCTGACAGCTTCACAAGCACATCACACGAGCAGAAGGATGTCACAAACAATGGGCCGCAGTAGCTTCCCAGAGATGATCATCAAGAAAAGGGATGGCAGTCAGCTGAGCGCAGAGGAGATCCATGACTTTATAGATGGAGTTACATCTAATACCATGCAACAAAGTCAAATAGGTGAGACTCTACAGTATATAAACATCCTGTTAGAGAGCTCAGTCTTTCTCTAGAGGCACGTGAACAGCATATAGAGCCACACTGTCTCTAGCCCTCTAGCTTGAGCCAGACAATTCAGCTAAATTATTAACATAAATGTACAGGATGTAATGCAGTGTGAGAGAAG
Source organism: Tachysurus fulvidraco (assembly GCF_022655615.1). Taxonomy (NCBI): domain Eukaryota; kingdom Metazoa; phylum Chordata; class Actinopteri; order Siluriformes; family Bagridae; genus Tachysurus; species Tachysurus fulvidraco. Next base: position 15,600,766 of record NC_062536.1, read on the forward strand.
ACCTGCTAAGGAAGACAAGAATATTTCTGTTTAGAAGACTAGAGGCACTGAATTTATCGTTTGTAGTTCATCAGAATTTACTGAATTACTTTTTATCCCTTAGTTCTGTGGTCTTATAGAGGAACGTTGTTTCATTTAACTGTGTACTACATCAGCTTTATATGGCCAATAAGACTATAAAAGCCTCTTGACTTTGTGACTTGACTTCTTATATATAGAATGTAACGTTCTATATATCAAATATAATGTTATCAGTCACACAAAATCTATTTTTAATATATTTTTTGATTTATTATGATGGGACTGGAATGGGGCTACACTTCTGTAAGCCAATCCAAATTGAACTTGAGAATAAATATAAAGGTTCATTAATGCTCACAAATGTAATTTATTTTTGAACTGGTTAAACTGGTTAAGGCTGAACTGGTTAAGGCTGAACTGGTTCTTTAGGCTGAACTTTACATGACGTTACATGATGCAATGTTAGGCAGAGATTTAAATATAAGGAGAGTAAGACATGAAAAAAATTATATTATAGTAGGTTATATTAAAATTATAGTAATAGCAATATGTTTTACACATAATAATGTGTTTTCTAGGTGCAATGCTTATGGCCATTTGGCAGAAAGGCATGAATTTTGATGAAACTTTGAAACTGACAGAGAAGATGATGAAGTCAGGTGAAGTTTTGCATTGGTCCAACGAATGGCTTGTGGTGGATAAACACTCGACTGGTGGGGTCGGGGACAAAATCAGCCTTATACTGGCCCCTGCTTTGGCTGCTTGTGGGTGCAAGGTGAATAGACATGTTTCTTATCAATTACATATTTTAATACAGTATTTATGGACTAGTGATGAATTCAGAACTGTTATCTAATTAGTTTCTGATCCATGCAGGTCCCTATGATAAGTGGACGTGGACTGGGACACACTGGAGGCACACTAGACAAACTAGAGTCCATCCCAGGTTTCAAAATCAACCTGACAGTAGATGTGGTACAGGACACGACAACTTCCCATTAATATTACTTAAACCACAGTGATGTTAAATTCTTAAATCTGATTGGCCAGAGAGTGCAAACAAAAACAGATTTAAAGCAAACAATCAAAACTAATCTTAAATGAATCAAAGTAGATTGTTTAGCATTTGCAGTCAGATTACATTAAGTTATCAGTCTACCAAATACCTGCTAAACTAGACATGAAATGACCTTGGAGGGTGCTGTGCTAGGAACCCTTTCAGAAGTAGCATGTGTTTGTGTGGGTGTGCAGGTGAAGCAGACACTGCAGGATGTAGGCTGTTGCATTATAGGTCAGACAGAGACTCTGGTACCTGCTGATCGTATCATCTACGCTATCAGGGACATCACTGGTACAGTGGACAGTGTCCCACTTATCACAGGTGAGAGCAGATAAAAAAATGAATCAACACACTGTATTGATGGCTTGTGTCTTATGTCTCTGATGTGTGTAATTGTTTAGTTGTCCTTTTTTTTTTTGTTACAGCATCAATAATGTCAAAGAAGGCAGCTGAAGGTTTAAGTGCACTTGTGTTAGACGTGAAGTTTGGTAAAGCTGCTCTCTATAAAGACCTGGAGAGCGCTCGTTGCCTTGCCCAGTCACTGGTGAGACATGTCTGTGAGTGTGAGGTGAAACACCTGAGTGAGAGAGAGAGTGAGAGAGAGAGAGTGAGAGAGAGAGAGAGAGAGAGAGAGAGAGAGAGAGAGAGAGAGAGAGAGAGAGAGAGAGAGAGAGAGAGAGAGAGAGAGACTTTGCTCTCAATAACCTTGGTTCTCTATCTGTAGGTTACAGTAGGAAACAAACTGGGTATAAAAACAGGAGCGGTGTTGAGCCGGATGGACGCTCCTATTGGCCGATGTGTTGGACATACTCTAGAGGTTTATGAAAGTTTGGAATGCCTTAAAGGTCATGGCCCTGATGACCTGAACAACCTGGTTACAACACTCGGTAAGGAGGGTTTGTCATGCAAGCTCAGAGTGATTTAAAGTGGGAAGTCTTTTACCAGTGTTTTTCTACATAATCCTTTACTTCCCCATTTTGTCAAGATTGCATATATAAGGACAAGCTATTTTCTCCAAACTTACTTCTAAAAGACCTCATAACAATATAAATGAGAAAATTTGTTACCAAAGTTGGTCTTACATAGTTTGGGTTCTAGTGCCAACATTTGCACTGCCACCTGTGACAGGGAACCAGTTAGAAACATCTGAGCTCTATCAAGGACACAAGTCAACCAGGAACTGCTTATGTATGCAGAAAAGGGCAGAGAGTACATTTAGTAGCTGGTATTTTATAGGGGTAGTAAGTTTTATTATTGGGGCTGGCTCGGACAAGACTAGGCAGATTACCAAATTGGTGAGAAAACAGAAAAAATGTACATGCTTTCACAAAAATTTAATTGTTCCTGGTAAAAAAAAAAAAAAGTCCAAATTACAGATTAAAGGTTGGGTCTCCGATATTTGAGAAATGCTTCAGAAAACTGAGATGGGCCACCAAACAAAACAAAAATCAAAACTAACGTGTAGCCAATGAGCAGAAAGGAGCGTGTCTTGTCAATATGCGGCGGAGAGTGTTCAGTGCGCATGTGTGACATTAGCAGAAAGCGGGTTTAACATTGACATGGAGGATAAAAACTAAATATCCATGTTAATATAGGATCAGCTTTCCTGTTACTAGCAAAACGTGGTTGTAGCTGCCTCTCTACATTACTACGATAGAAAAGAGGTGTTATTTGTGTAGTAACAGCGTTTAGCTCAGGAGTTATTGACTCGGTAAACTCCAATCTGTGAATATGTGGCCAACTTCCTGCTCCTTCAGTTCTCTCCAGCGCTGGAAAGCTGATCCTATATTAACACGTCCTACTTCTTGCCTTATCGTAAGCCTTTCTTCGCTTTCTTTCTTTGTTTTTATCCTACATGTCAATGTTAAAACCGCTTTCTGCTAATGTCACACATGTGCACTGAACACTCTCTCCGCCCATATTCACAAGACACGCTCCTCTCTGCTCATTGGCTACATGTTTGTTTTGATTTTTGTTTTGTTCGCTGGCCCGACTCAGTTTTCTGAAGCATTTCTCAAATATCGTAGACCCCACCTTTAACTAAACTAAAACCTGCCTATACACTTTCATTACAAATGTATTTTGAGTGAACATTTTCACTTTTTGATAATCATACAGACACTACAGAAGGTAGAGAGATAGAGATGATGTTGAAAAACTCTATAATATTCCTTTAAGATTAGATTTTTTTAAACCTGCCCTGAGAGATTTTTGTACATCATGTAACAAAGAAATAATGAACAGATAAACATCCATCTATCCACCCATCCATCAATCCCCATATGTATTTGGCCCTAGAATGGTTTCCCATCCACTTCCAACAAGGCTTTTTCAAAAACTCCTTGACTCAGTGGTTCCATCTGCTGGGTAAATCACTGCTAAGCTCTCACAGTGTGTTATGTGTACTGTAGGTGGCTGCCTGCTGCACATGAGTGGCCGATCAGATACGCCTGAGGATGGGCAGAAGGCAATCAGCGAGGTCCTGAAGAATAAGGAGGCCTTGGAAAAGTTCCAAGAAATGCTTGTGGCCCAAGGTGTGAAGGCGGAAATAAGCCGTTCCCTCTGCGCAGAAAATGCTGACTACTTTCAGTACCTACAGCGTGCACAGTACCACACAGAGATGAATGCACTGGATGATGGTAATATGTTTAAAATACTGTGTTTGATGTTAATTTGTTAATTGGTGGCTGACAGTAAACAACTCTACTGTGGTATAAAAAAATGCATGATATTGTTACAGTATTATGGACAGAATTGTGTCACTATTCAATGAAAGCATGTCTTATGAAGGCCAGCATTTAAAGTAGATGGTCAGCATGCCACTATATGATTTTTCAGGTTCAGTTTTGGGTATAGATGGTAAAGCCATAGCTGATGTCTTGCACAAGTTAGGAGCAGGACGCTCCAAAACTGAGGACCAGATCAACCACAGTGTAGGAGCAGAGCTCCTGGTAGATCTGGGACAGCAAATAAAGAAGGGTGAGTAGTAAACTTTGTGTGCGAGCATGATACGAGCACAGTTACCAAAGGACAGAATACCAAACTCTAACTTATCTGGCAGGTCAACCCTGGATTAGAATCCATCATGATTGTAAACAATTAAGCTCAAAGCAGCAGCAGGACCTGCAGGAGGCTTTGGACATTGGCAGTGCAGATGATTACCGGGACAGTCCTCGAGTGGCAGAGTTCATCCTACCACACTGATCTGTGAAAGGTTTTCACAATTATTCACCATCAGGTGCTCATTTCACTTACCCCCTGAGTTTTGGTGCTGCCAGTTACATAATCTGTCAAATGGAACTTACCTGTGTGAAATAAAATCACAGGAGACATCACATGATCTCATACATGCTGGGGATGTGGTACCTGGTTATGGTGTTAGACTAATATATCAGAAGGTTGTGAATTTGAATCCCAGTATTACCAAGCTACCACTCCTGTGCCCCTGAGCAAGGCCCTAAACCCTCAATTGCTCAGCTGGATAAGGGATTCTGGCAAATGCCATACATGTAAATACACATGGTTTTTAACACTCCTTTCCCTTTAAGACCTTGGAGTATGTTGAAGAATCTAGCTAAACAAACAAAATCTTGAAAACAAAAGACGTGTCCACCCACAAGTCCAGGACAAAGTTATGGTATTAAGCATTAAGTATTAATCACAGTTTGTTTTAAAGCCTTAAACCTTAAATATCTAGCAAAGAAAAGCATTGATTCAACTATTTAAACAGGCAATGAATATTAAAAAAATTCAATTCTATGTAGAAGTGTTTGTCTACCAGATCACCAAGATCACCAAGATCACCAAGCCAAGGCTGACTTCAACTCACCACCACCATGCTTCACTGTACGGATTATTCTTATTAGTTCCCAATTGTAACTATACAAATGTTTAAGGAGATTCTCACAAAAGCAACTATATATTATTGTAAGCAGGGTTATGGGAGGGATTTTAAGTATGAATTGGAGATTTCTCCTAAGAATGATTAGGAGATTTAAGTATGTATGTATTTTTCAGACATTATTTTGTGTAAAATTTATTTTACACGAATCGTCCTGGACAGTCTAAAAAATATTGTAACTAAATAAGTATAGTATATAAAGTATATAAAAGACAAATTTTACAATTTTATATTCATGGTGTCATTCAGCATTTGTAACTCTAAAATTAAACTTAAGAATTTTCAAAACTTTTTCTGACTGTAAATATTCTGTCTTAACTCAGCTTTGGTCTCTAAAGAAAGAAATGTCTTTCTAATTTTGCTTTGCTTTTCAAATAATAACAGCACTAATAGGGTTGTGTTTATTTTAGCATAGAATTAGCAAATATACAAAATGTGGTTAACTAGCATCCATGCTAGTTAGGGGAGGTCCTTAAGGTGTCGGATTACTGACATCGAATCACCAAGCTGCCACTGCGGCTGGGCTCGTAAGCAAGACGCTTAACCCTCATTAACGAGATAAATTACTGAATAAGGGCGTCTACTAAATGCTAACATTAAAGCCTTTCTAATCTTATCTTCTAATGTTAAGGGCTTTCTTTACATTCAGTCTGTTCAAAGTGACTTTTGCATTCATTCTCACCATTAAAAATAGATTTTTTTTGTCAGCTTCAGGAAATTCAGATGATGCAACTTCCATTTGTACATAAGATGTGTAAAATATTCACAATAGTTCATTGGGTGAAGTATTCAGGTAACAGGATTGGGTGAAGGTTGTTATAAGACTAAATAATACATTTTTCATAGTTTATAATGACTGAGATGGAAGAGATGTTTAAAGAACATGTCAAATGGACTCACACATTATTGCAAACGCAACATTTAGACCATATTTTATGGTTATATTTCATGGTAAAGTGTTTTACAAGAACAGTGCAGACAAAACTACCAGTCTGAGTTGGAGAGGTTTTATTATTTTAAAGTTTTTCTCTGAAACAAGCTCATAGGTTGTTCTGAAGGACATTATAACATTTCTCTCCTCCATGCTGTCAGTAACATTTATATCTTTTGTTGTCTATTCCTTGAGATGGCAGCAGAGGATCTTGCTTATAAGCTGATTATCTTTAACATCAGTGTTTCTCATCACAGCCCCAGAGATAGAGAAAAGAAAAAATGATGACTATAATATGAAAAAATTAATTACTATATTTAATGAACTATAAAATCTAGACATTTAATGTGATTTAACTCAACCCAGTGTCTAAGTAAAAAGATGAGGTAAGTAGTAATCATCACATACCTGTGCTTAATTCTACTGATGACTTTTTCCCTGTTGTAGTGAGCAACGAGAGATAAAAAGTGGTAGAGCCAAGAGAGAAAAAATAAAGCGTATTTTGTGTTCGCAAGCGTGCCTCCAATTACCTCTTTCCAGAACCTTCGGAGTCAAAAGATACAAAACGATTAGTCAGAAAAACAGGCCAGGTTTGTGGAGTGTCCAGGCTACAGCCTTCCTCTAAACAGTGTCTCCAAGCTGAGCTGTAGATTTCTTCAGATCTTTCAGAGTTTCTCTTGGATATTCTTTGACTAATCATCTTAATAAGAAGATTTTTTGGGTGGAAGAATTCTAGGCAAAGCCACAGCTGAGCCATATTCTTTCCATGCTTTAGTAACATGTTTAATTCTGTTATTATAATGTGCAAACCTTGGGAAACTCTTTTTCAGAACTTTGCCCCGGACTTGTTTTAACAGCTTCTCTATCTTCATGATGCTGTTTGTTTAGGTTTGTACTCCATGTTCTAGGGCTTCTAAGTCCATTTTAACCGGCATTGTGAGATGAACTCGACAATATTTACATAGAATATAATTCTTGCCATTCCACACTACAGCTTTCTATACGTTAGACATGAGCTAAAACTACAAATAGTGTCTTTGTTCCCTAAAAATAAACATGTTTAGACCATTTTTTAACAATTTATTTTGTTTTATTTTCACAAGTAAAAAAGTCAGGTTAAAAAAAAAAAAAGGGTCGGAATTTCTATTCCATTTCTGCAGACACTCCAAGCAATAAGAGTGGGGGTGGGGCAAGGGTTGGTTGGTACAGTGAAAAATACTGTGGATGTGGTTTGAACGAGTCTCTACATTTACCCTACTCTGGGGGAAAATTAGTGCACTACAGAGTTAAGTGGTTCCGCCCTTATATTCCCGAGATCCAACGCAGAGTCTGTTTCCTCATCGATTTCACCGATAACAGCCCTGTAACACAAACAGAGGTGCAGTTTCATCAACTGAACGTTAGAAGGCGCTACACATGGCTATTCACAGAAAAACGTGAAGCAAAGCCACATCTGCTTCTGTTCACACCTAAAAAAGGTCCTTCGTATGACTACTTTTCCCCCAATGTATAAGTTCAAAAGTGAAATGAAAGAAAAAGCACATTAGAAGAGATCAACGCCCACTCTTTACACTCACAGGCCAGTTTATTAGGAATACCTTCATGTAATTATCAAATTAGCCAATCACATAGCTGCAGCATGATGCATAAAATCATGCAGATGCATGCGATAAGCATCAGTTACTGTTCACATCAAACATCACATTGGTCAGAAGGTGTGCAGAATGATGCTTCTATTGTGACAGCTTGGTGGTGACTTTTAATATTTATGAAAGATTCCTCGGTTGTAGGCACTCTGTAATAATTACTGTGCTTTAGTAAAGTTTATCAACACAGGAAAGTCTTGAGAAGAGAGAAATTTAAGGGGATGGTAGAGAGTGGTGCACAGAGAGAGAGAGAGAGAGAGAGAGAGAGAGAGAGGCCTCACGTCTGCTGGTTGTGAGTGGTTGCCATGGACACTGTAAAACATCCATTTGGGGGAAAAAACGAATTTTCACACTTAGGCTAGTGAAGGAATGACTGTTTATTTTGTGCTTTCTTTCCCCACATCCAACATTTCTCAGCTATTAAACCGCACATGTCTAATTCCTCAAAGTTATCGCTGTAAGCTAAAGCTGGAGATGACTTATGTGCATGACTTACACATTATCTCCTCTAACGATGTACAGTCCCAGTACAACCTGCTCCACTCCCTGGGAGGAGCTGAACACACGCTCGTGGCTTTCATCTAAGATGAGGTTGATTGTCTGGTCAAAGCCCTTCAGCGTTCCCTGAGAAAAATACAAGAGATTAAAATGTCATTCTTTGGCTGTCACATTTAACCAGGGGTGGGATGGAATGACTGGTACGATAATGCACTCAAATCTTCAATAATAGGGACACGATTATTAATAATCATAGATTTTAAATGTTATGTGTAATGTGAGATTTTAAATGTTACCTATTTCCTTGATGCCACAAAAATATTTTAGATACAGCATTTAATAAAATGTACTAGAAATTATTTAATCTTCTGCAGTTAAAACAAGTGTTAAACCATTTCTGCAATAAAACGTTTCAGCGTCTTCAGTCAATCTGGGAATCTCCAGATTAGATCAGAGGTCGTGTAATGGTTCTGGATTTACATGAACTGGACCAAACCAACCTCCTAATTAATGCAACGCACACACGTCTGCAGTGAACTACATTGCTGGCCTAGAGTTTTATTTTAAAATCTATTGTGAATAGATTTTATTTTATTTGTATAACACTGGTGTATATTGTGGTGAGAAAAATCTCTGAGACGAAATCAGAAAAAAAAGCCCTAAGAGGAAACAAACTTAAAAGGGAAGCCACGCTTTTATAACTGCACACTATATAGTCATAAAAGCACCTGCACGACCAGGAAAGTCATTCTGGTATATCAAATAAAGTCTATATTGTAAAATAAATAAATACTCACCACAATCATTCGTCCATCTGATGTAATAATGGCACAAGTCCCTTCACAGTTCGGTCAAGGACATTTAAACAGCCTCAAATTAATACAATAATAATCACCCTCATCAATTCTCGACTTTATAGACAGCATGCTGAGTGTAGGATAAAAAGTGCACAACGTCTGAAACCTATAAAATATTTAAGTACCGTAAAAAAAAAAAAAAATTAAAAAAAAAAAAAAAGATTTTTTCAGATACAATTTAAATCTAGGTGAATCTCCAGAATTTAGTTATTTTTTCCCTTTGTTACAACCTTGTCAATATTTTGCATCTGATCTTAATTTTATTAATCCGCAGACTCTCAAATCTTACCAGCTCTCAAGAAGTATTAAGGTAAAAGCATTTGAAGTTATTTTATATAAGGAAAAATTTACACTGAACAACTTGCTGATTAATTTAATTGGCCATGTACCCTTGGATGGCACTCAACATAATTCTGGATTAATTGTTTCACGTTTCCTAAAGTGCTCTTGCTGCATCTCTTCCTAGAGAGTGAGTGATGCAGCGGTGCTTTAGTTTTGTCTGGCTCTTACACTTCCTCATCCATACACTCAAACACACCAATATCAAGCTTAATTCTAACACCACCACCACCATGTAAATCACGAGTCTTGGAATGGACTCAAACGACTCAAATAACTGCAATGCATTCTAGTGTCCACTGAACATCTCTGTAAAACGGTGAACGACTAAAAATAGTCTATGCTTTAGTTTTTAGCCACAAGAACAAATTAGCAGCAAAAATGTCACTATTTTATCGAAGGAAGTGTTACTTTAATGGCGTACTCAAAAATAGAAATGCAAACCTTTGTATTCGACTTATTTATTTAAAATACTACATGTTTCTGAACCTCACATATTGACGTACGTTTAATGACCGAATCAAAGCACCAATAAACGTTTTATTGAAACCAACACAAACATTAGCGTTGCTAATCAAAGCGCTAGCAATGTAAATAATTCCTCACATTTACTAGACACAATGAACAGGAAACAGACCAACATCTATATTAAAACCTTAAGCAGAGATATTTAATTAGAAACACCGAACATAACCAGACCTGAAAGACAAGCAAGTCAGTAGCTAATTGTGTTAGCTGTTAGCTTAGCTTGCTAGCTAGCTTAGCGAACATACAGAGCTAACGAGCTAAATGCGTGGTTTCAACCACATTATAACAGCACAGAGACAAAAGGATACGGTTAATGTAACTCTCAAGAGCGGTCGACATCTCCACTGGTGTTATATCCCGTCCAGAATTGACTTATTTTTCACTCTTGCACTGAACATAAGCTAAATTGTGCTGCTGAAGTAGCCGGTAATGAAGTAGCAACAGACGTGACTATTTCATTACCGATCTGATCCAAACACAGGCATGGTTAATCGAGCGAAGAGCAGTCGTACTGTTCACACACTTGATTAGAGCATTCAGTGTTCCATTGCATGAAACGAATCGATGTAATCTCATGTGCCTGTACAAACTGTTTCATGCAATGAATGAGGTTATGAAAAGCAGCTTTATTAATCTAGCAGTGGTTTATCATCATTTAATGATTGCTGAGCATGAAGAATACTAAATAACCTCCATTAAATAAATAATTACGCATTATGCAATTATCCACAACAACACAAAGGCACCAAAATGCTCGGTTTGCACAGTCTAGCAATCTCCAAACCAAAGTACATGCCTTTACTGATTTATGTGTAACAGATTCAGAGTTGGGGGGCACGGTGGCTTAGTGGTTAGCACGTTTCCTTCACACCTACAAGGTTGGGGGTTCGATTCTTGCCTCCGCCTTGTGTGCGTGGAGTTTTCATGTTGTTGTTTTTTTTTTTGTTGTTTTTTTTAACAGTGTTTTATGCTCATGGTATCTTAAGTCTGTAACCTAGTGAACCAGAGTTAATGTATTCAGTGATAGAGACTTAAAAGCACTTTTGTACATCGCTCTGTGCATCTGCCAAGTGCATCTACCAAATGCTGTAAATGTAAATGTAAAAGCATCCTTAGGAAGATTTGGTAGATTTGGATGGAATGATATATGTGGCACTAGAATTTGGACTTAAGCTTTATTAATGATAATCCTAATGTTTGTATTTTTTAGATCAAAATTTAAACTCAGTTTTACATCCATAAATATAAAAGAATTGTACAGTCCAGAGGAACTGTGTTGTGCCATAGGAGCATAGGATCAGTGTGTAATTTGAGAACCCATCAATTTTAGCATCATCCATCTGGACATTGTTGTGTGTTGTATCTATTGGAAACATTAGGGAACATTAGAGTGGCTCGCTTTGTCTTGTACAAAAACTCCTCAGGTGAGTATATTCACAATGAGACAACAGCTCAGTCGGATCTCTAGAGCCCTAGCCCACTGAGACATGCAACAGTGATCTTCCTACACGTGTTTCCTCCACCTATCAACTACCGTACACCACAAGGGTCTGCTATAGTCCAAAGATGACCTGCACGTCCTTGTATAAATTACTGATTTTGTTGTTGGTGATTGTAAATCCCAGGTGCTTTCAATCCTGAAAAAAAGTATTTGCCTCATCACCTATGTCTGTGAATCTGTTACCTGTTGTTTGAATCCATGAATCCAGGAAACATCCTTGAATTGAAGAACCATTCGTAGACAATTCTTGCATGTAGAATCCTTTTTGTTGATGATGGGCACTCAGAAAGGTGAAGCAGCTTTTCCTAAGGGGCTTCCAGACTGCAATTTGACCCTGTAGTGACGTACTGGTTTCTACCCAAGATCATATCACACAAGTTTATAAATCGATCGGTACATGTTCAGACCAGACAGCAGTTATTCAATCCCAAGAACTGATCATCTGTCACAGGGGAAACACTCTGGGGACTCCCTTATCTAGGCAGAGATTGATCCACTGGGTGGTGGATGTTAGCGCCATGGACAATAGACATAGACTACTGTGTCATGCCAATTTATGAGGTTTTATCTCCTTCAATTTCTCTAGCTGTCTAGTTTATAGCAAAAAAGACAATTTCTAAATAAAATGCATAAATAAACGAACCAATAAATAAGACAGTTATTAGCAATTATTTGAAACCATGTACACAAATTATAACACAGATGAGTTAATATAGAAACCGTACAAATAATTATCAAGCATCATCCTAGATACTGTTTGAAGAAAAAGAAATAGACAAGTTTTTTGCAGTTCATTTCTTTCTATATTCCCTTCCTGTTGTGAGCACAGACCTCCACTTGCTAGCCAACGATACCCATACTGCTGTTCGGTACCAGGATGAACTCCTCAGAGCGATTGCCAGACCTTACTCTTTTGTTGTGAAACCTGGGCTTCTCTAGTTGAATGACAATGACCAGCCTCATGTGGCCAGAGAGTGCAGCGTGTTTCTAGATGACGAAGGCATTTATGCTATTGACTGACCATCACATTCCCCAGAACTGAATCCATTTGAGAACCTCTGGGACATTATGTATCGAAGCATGGGAAGCCATTAGGTAGCACTACAAACTCTTCAGGAACTCACCGATGCCCAGAATCCAAACCTAGAAGGAGATCCCCAAGATACCATCTCATCAAGAGCCTGGGGTGGGATGTGGTATGGGATGTGGTATGGGATATGGTATGGGATGTGGTATGGGATATGGGGTGGGATGTGGTATGGGATGTGGTATGGGATATGGTATGGGATGTGGTATGGGATATGGGGTGGGATGTGGTATGGGATGTGGTATGGGATATGGTATGGGATGTGGTATGGGATATGGTATGGGATGTGGTATGGGATGTGGTATAGGATGTGGTATGGGATGTGGTATAGGATGTGGTATGGGATATGGTATGGGATATGGTATGGGATATGGTATGGGATGTGGTATGGGATATGGTATGGGATGTGGTATAGGATGTGGTATGGGATATGGTATGGGATGTGGTATGGGATATGGTATGGGATGTGGTATGGGATATGGTATGGGATGTGGTATAGGATGTGGTATGGGATATGGTATGGGATGTGGTATGGGATATGGTATGGGATGTGGTATAGGATGTGGTATGGGATATGGTATGGGATGTGGTATGGGATATGGTATGGGATGTGGTATGGGATATGGTATGGGATGTGGTATAGGATGTGGTATGGGATATGGTATGGGATGTGGTATAGGATGTGGTATGGGATATGGGGTGGGATGTGGTGTGGGATGTGGGTAAGGTGTTGGACTCCAAATTCAAAGGTTGTGAGATCACTCCCCAAGTCCACCAAATTGCCACTGCTGGGCCCCTAAGCAAGGCCCTTAATGCTCAGCTATATGAAAAATTAAATAAAAATGTATGTCACTCTGGATAAGTGTGTCTGCCAAATTCAGTAAATATAATTTATAAATATGAGTGTGTCCAGACATTGTGGGGAGTGCATACAGACACATGGGGGCCATATACACTACTGACTTACTCTATGAGTTGCCAGGGTGAGATTTAAGTGTTCCCTTAATTTTCAGCAGTGTATATACTCTTATATTTATATGTATTTTGCCTTTACAATTAGCTAAATATATACACACATTATTATTATTATTATTATTATTATTATTAGTAGTAGTAGTAGTAGTAGTAGTAGTAGTAGTAGTAGCAGTAGCAGTAGCAGTAGTAGCAGTAGTACATATAATATTTTAATAATTATTATTAGTTTGTTTTTTTTTGGTTGTCAATGAATGAACCACTCACACACTCACACACACACACACACACACACACACACACACACACACACACACACACACACACACACACACACACACAATGAATGTCAAGGTTAATGATTATGTTGTGTTATAAGGAAGTGAACTTCAGTCATGAGGCTGATCGCTTCTGGTAAAACAATCCAAACAGACAGGTAAGATCTTGATAATAAGAAGGAGAATAATAAAAGGTAGGAAAAAGTAAGTTTTTCACTCAAGAAGATTTGTTTTGACAAAGCAAGTTTGTCAGCTCAGGTAAAAACAAAAGGTAAACGCCTCTCTACACACAGTACGACTCTGAATATTGTTGTTACTTTTGTGGTGGTTTGGTTTTAAACTTGGTTACCAGCAGCTATTAGCTTGTCTCCAACAACATGAAGGCTGAAGACAAACTGCAGATAGGAAAATTCCTTTTCATGCTGATCAACTCCTTTTTTGTGGTAAGATTTCTAGATTTCTAGTAAAACCAAACATGTAAAGTAAATATATTTAAAGTGAGATGTGTGTTTCTTTGTGAATGTTTGGTTGCTATGTTGTTGCTTTTTTTACATTACCTTTCTGTACCTTATATCTATCTTATATATGCTAACATGGCTAACACTTTTACAGGTCCTTGGTATCAGCCTGTTCGGATCATCTCTATGGATCTTATTCGACACAAGCAGTGTCATAACTATTTTAAGCAACGGTAAGCGTTCGTTTTCTTCTTCTTAATTAAGTAACACGGTGGTTCGATGCATCAGGTATGCGTGAGAAAGAGGTCTAGGAAGTGTAATTTGATCATTATGGACTCAGTAAGTTGTTTGCGTGTAAGCATGAGTGAGCAGGGTGCTGATTGTATGAGGATGCATAATGATAGTTTGCGTGTGGTCTCTGTTCTTCATAGAGTCGGATGTCAAGGTGGCGGCCGGAGGGCTGTTTGTCATCGGTCTGTTGGTTGTCGGTGTCTCTGTGTTGGGCTGCATTGGAGTCCATATAGAAAACAGATGTTTCATTGCAATTGTAAGTGTTGCTACATACTGCAATAAAACAATATACACTACAATTTTTGTTAAAAAAACAAAAAAAAACAAAACAAAACAAAAAACAACACTAATAAGTTACAGTATAAGCAAGTCATTGGTCAGGTCAAAATGCATACTGTGTGCACTCAAACAAAAAAAAGGTTCAGATTTTTAAGCTTTCCATTAAATTGTCCAAACACCAAATCATCACCAAATCAGCAGTGCAAGGCATAAAAGCTTCACTTAATGTTCACATCAAACACTAGAATGGAGAAAAATGTGATTGCACTGTTGTTTTTTTTATCATAGTAAGTTTGTTAATGAAGGAAAGATTGCTTTTGTCATCTTTTTCCAATCTTCTGTGCCCACTGTAGCCTCAGATTCCTGCTCCTGGCTGTTCAGAGTAGAATCTGATGTAATTTTCTGCTCTTGTATCTCATCCACATCAATCTTTGACATGTGCTGTGTTCTGAGATGCTTTTCTTATCTGCACAGTTGGGATTATTTGAGTTACTATATCAGTCTGGTTGTCCTGCTCGGACTTCTCTCATTACCAAGGACTTTCCATCCCCTACTGTATAACCTCTAGAGATGGCTGTGTGTGAAATCCCCAGGAGATCTGAAAAACTCACACTGGCACCAACATCCATGCCACAGTGATCACATCCCTGCATTTCATAACCATTTCCTCTATTCTGCCAGTGGAATGGAAATTAAATTAAGGGATGTTATTAATCAGTGTAAACAAATGAATAATTTTGTCTGATCTAAAATGAGTCAGAACTCTGTTGTCTTTCAGTGTGAGACGTGTGTTTTCCCCTCTGTTGATAACCTTACACTGAATTTTACTGGTTAAAGATAAACACCTTCATATTTTAGATGTTTATGAACAAGCACTTGGGGCGTCTCAGAGAGAAGAAATGGGTTTGATATCAACGTTTCCTTTAAAGATATATTAACAATAATATATTATATATTATACTATTATTATATATTATTCATTCATTCATTTTCTACCGCTTATCCGAACTTCTCGGGTCACGGGGAGCTTGTGAAACACTACACAATCCTTAAGCCCTGAGTGTCTACTTTCATATCAGCTTCATTTTATCCACCACTGTGGAGTGAGACATGACAAAGGCATTCAATGCTGAACGTAAACACAAAATTCCATATTTTTGGCCTTTGGTATAAAAAATCTCAGTTTTGTTGATTATATGTAATACATGATTGTCTGATTGGATAAATGTATGAATGATAATGAAGTGGATGGTGAACCTTTACATTATTCTACTGTTTGTTTGTTTTTTCTCCATCTTTTCCAGTACATGGGCTTTTTAATTGCCATCATTTTTGGTGAACTTTTCATCACTTTCTTGCTATTGCTTAAATGGAGTCCAGTAAGTTTTTCAATTAAATTCAATTTCATTCAATTCAATTTTATTTGCGTAACAATGCACATTGTCTCAAAGCAGCTTAACAGAACCTAAAGAAATATAGTAGAAAAAGTTCAAGATTAATAATAGGCTTATATTTAAATGTGTTTGTATTTGTCCCTAATGAACAAGCCTGAGGTGACGGTGGTGAGGAAAAACTCCCTTAGATGGAAGAGGAAGAAACCTTGAGAGGAACCAGATTCAAAAAGTGAACCTCATCCTCATCTGGGTGACACTGGAGGGTGTGATTATAAACTGTTATAAACACCGGAGAGTGTTATTATGAATACAGTCTGACAACAGTGTATTGATCCTCAAAGAATACATGTAGTCGGCATCTTCTCTTTGAATGTCTAAAATCTAATAGCGTACAGTCAGAGTGTACATAGCAGTGTATTGACTATGCCAGGGGGAAAAACAGAGCTAGCGACCAATTTATTAGACCCTTTTGGCTTATGACGGATTTAACACAGTGCTGTCTGTGTGTGTAATCACATGATCATTACTAAAACTACAAACTGTTGTAGAAAGGACATTATTTACATTGACATTATTTTTCGTCCAATGTCACCCAAATGAGGATGAGGTTCCCTTCTGAGTCTGGTTCCTCTCAAGGTTTCTTCCTCATATCCTCTCAGGGAGTTTTTCCTTGCCACCGTCACCTCCGGCTTGATCATTAGGGAAAATTGTTAGAGAGTAAACTTTACATTTTTGATTCTGTTACTATACTTCTGTAAAGTTACTTGGAGACGATGTGAATTGTTAAAAGTGCTATACAAATAAATTGAACTAATTACATTTCTCTGATCCTAATTACACGCTACAAAACCACTTATACACTCAGACCTAATACTGAATGTGTTAGGAAATCATTTTAACACACTGAGACAAAAAAAAACTTCTGCTTCGGTTTAACAGATCGAAAAGTTTTTGTCTGAAAGTGTCGATGCCATCATCAGCAAGTACGGGGTTAACGATACACAATCCACCTGGAGTCTTCTGGACAGGGTGCAGCAGTCTGTACGTACTGATTATACGTTGTATGCGTTATTGGATGAAGCCTAATGATTAACCGTAATGATTTTAGTCTGTTTGTAAATGCCTGCAAATAAGTTTAAAGTTAATTAAAAGCATGGCTGGTTTCCATCATCTTTATGGTCTTGCTCTGTAATGCGTGTGCTTTTCTCTAGGCAAAATGCTGTGGCAGACAGAATGCCAGCGACTGGGAGACAAACAAATTTATTCAGCTCCAGAACGCGTCTAATATTTATCCCTGTTCTTGCTTTAACGGGAGCTGCCCTGTATTCTTAGCTGGGGAGATATACCAGTTTGGAAATGGTACTCATATCTACACAACGGTATTATGTTATGTTATGTTATGTTATGTTATGTTATGTTATGTTATGTTATGTTATGTTATGTTATGTTATGTTATGTTATGTTATGTTATATGTTTTATGTTTACATCACAAAGCGTTTTTTTCCAGAAATATATCACAATGAATTATAGATCCTGGAACTGTTGTGATTGTTTCTGGTACAGGGTTGTGAGAAGAAACTAAAGGACTGGTTTGGACAGAATGTATTTGTGATCATAGGCATGGCCCTTGCTCTCCTAATCATTCAGGTATCTATGCTAAAATATAGGAAACATGTTTTTGAACTTTATGCACATGATACGAACCTCTTGCTGTTGCTGCTTTGTTCAGATACTGCAGTTTATTCTGGGAATACATATCTTCCGGAAGATTGTTCTTAGGATTAAAGATAAGCAGCCCAAAAATCTCCTCGATGAAATGGAAGAAAACCCAACACCAACAAGTTCTGACCCACAACAAAGTGATCTGGATTACACGCACCAGCCGACTCATGATGCTTATAATGAAGAACTTCCTCGTCAGAGTTCTTTCCAGGATCCTGATCCTCAGCTTCAACATCGACGCAACGTTCAAGCATACGACCAGAGACAGAACGATGAGTACGCAGACGTCAGAGAGAGTTACGATCAGTACGAAAGCCAAATTTATCAGCAGCATCATGGCTCTGAGCACAACCGTTACATCTATAACCAGAATCTTGAAGACGGTTCTAAACAGCAGTATAACGATGTGAGTTATGACCAGTTTCATGAGCGTGACCTGCAGCACAGACAGAGCTATAACGCCGATTACAATCGGCGTTATGTTCATGATGACGACATAACTTACTAGTCAACTCCAACATTATTGGCAAAAATTGACACAATAATTAAAAATATTCCAACCATGAAACTAAAGAAAATAGGAACAAAATAAAATTTGTTTAATTTTTTTTTCCAAAACAGAGACATAAACATTATTTACACTATTACAAAATATTAAAAACATTTACTATATATATATATATATATATATATATATATATATATATATATATATATATAAATATATATATAATTTCTCCATTGGCCAAACACTATTGCTGTTCTTACATACATATTATAGATCAAATTCTGTGCATTTTCTAGAGGGGTGCCAATACTTTTTATGGTTGACTGTATACGTCTCATAAGCCATCAGACAAGCCTGTAATTTTTCAGAAGATTAGAAAAGCATGGTTTTTTTAAACACGATATTTTATTTATAATACTGTATAACCATTTGATAAACATTTGTAACATAACATTATAACAGCATTTGCTTATTGACAGGATATTGTTAAGGATATGAAGATGAATTAGTGGGATAGAAAAACTAAATTCGGGTCCATTTTCCGTTAGCTCAATGGTTAGCTTACTGCTTACTGATGATTGAATCCAGCTCTATAGACTAGACAGTTATGAGTGTGATGTAAAATGAAAAAAAAAATTATTTATATGTATATCAGCAGGATAAACACTGGCAAGTTTTACCGATCAAGTAAGTTGGAAAGAAAATAAATACTGTTTATAGAGTTAACGTTGGAAAATGATACACATGACTCATAAGATCCACTTCTGTCATAGTAACCAATAAATAATTTATAAAAAAAAAGAAAAGAAAAAAAACATCACATGCCACGTACCCTTTGGCTCAATGGCAACTTTGGCATGATATTTGGATCTTGTTGTGACATCAAACAGACACTTTTGTGAGTCACAGAGTTATATTCCCCCATTCGGTGCTCCAGTCTGACTCAGGAAGTGATGCTGGAATCATATGGTGTTGATCAGCGGTGTCTGGATTGTGAGTGCCCAGGCTATATGTGTATGTGTCTGTTGTGTAGATGTGCTGTTCAGATCTGAGTTGGTGTTCAGAGAGTGGGCTTAGACCAGAGTATGACTAATAACACCATAAAAAGCGGTGTGTCTGTGTGCTCATGAGAGACGTCTTTGTTAAAGCCCCTCCGCGGTTGATGATAGCCAGTCTGCCATTACTGACCTCATATATCGCGAGCCGGAGGTCACGCTTTATGACAATACTGGACAGCAGTGGCATTGTTAATTTAAGAGAGAGAGAGTTGATGAGTTCTGGAGGACAAAAGAGCTTCAGACTTCCTCCACCTAAACCTGAATGGGCAGCAAATTGCCCTGTCTAATACTGGCACTCAAACTGTGAGTCAGGAGGAAAATTGCTCAGCACAATATTTAGAAGGATGCTGGATGTTTAATATGGCTTTGTCAACAGTGTACACTTTATCAATCTTTGCTACGATACATTTTCAGTAGAAAATTCTGTTATCCGCTACAGTACATCGTCTACTGTACGCTGTAATCCGGGACAGCTGCTGTACGGATAAACCCATCTTCAGAAGCCGAGCGAAACAGACACACGAAGTAAGAATCGAATTATGGGATGTGACTCAGATACATCATGTGGCCCCGATTCTCATGCACTTTGACTCTCTGCTTATTGTCAGGAATACAGTCAGCTCTTTCTCCTCCTGCTTTAGAGATAAGTGTGTTTATTAGTAGCCGAGTCTGGAATTGTTTTTCCGTCTTTTAAAATGATTACTTGTCACGCTGTATTAAATGATCCCAATGCAAATTCGTACAAATACGAAAATGAAGTTCCCTTCTAAAGGAAATTACTACACGAGCTCACGTCGATGCTTACTGTACATCATCGATCTGGGCTTGTGCAGAAAGCCGGTACAGAAACATTCTTCAACGGGAGCTTGAGGTAATACGGAGATTCGTTTCAGTCTGTTAGTGTGGTTTCTTTACATTTTGTCTTGTCAGTTTAGTGTAATTCTGTGCCGTTCTCAAAATTGCTGGCTTTTTTTATAAGTATCGTAGCAGCACTTAGGAAAATATTTGGGATAATGTCATGACGACATTAAATATGCCTCAGAATTCAGTGAGCACTGATCATCAATTCATGACCAGTGACAAAAAAAAAGAAAAAAAGCCAAATATAATACAGTGTAAAGCCAATTTGTGGAGCTACAGTACCAAACCAAGTGTTTTGTTAAGGAGTGAATGGATTGTGGACAAAAACCTGACCAATGGTAAGCAGCCAATATGTTTTCAGGGAAAATGACAAAATTCCTCAAATTTGGCTAATGCTTTAAATGTATTATTTGTATTTTGGGCCAAAAGTGGTCCAGCTGTAAGCATACAGTCTAATCACAGTGGAGGTGTCGCTGTATTCTGGCCATCAGATTTGGACGTGTTTGGATCACCGCCATACCGCAGGAATTTTAGCGGCAGATGAAGTGGTAAGAGTGGGCCGGCTTTTTTTTTGCTTTGTAAAGGACGTACTTTTGGAGTGGGCCAGCTCATACAATTGTTGCATTTCAGTATGACCACCAGAAACAATTACAACCCGCATGCAAGATGACCTTGACTTTACTAACAAGAGTGTGTTGCCTCTTACCACGCTTCCCACACAAACAAACACACGCCTGTAATAAACAATGCAACCGTCACCACCACTGTACCTCTCACACCCACGTTTGGTGACACTCTGCCCTGTCCGCAAAGAAATCCTAAAATGCTCATGAATGAGTTGTAATCTGCGACGGATCTTTCATCCGCCATCCAGTGCTCCGGACCGTGCATACCGCCAGGACAAGAACGCTCACTGTTCTGCTGCAGTGCCATGCCGCAACATGGATGAAGCCTCTGCAATGCAACACAAAAAAGCCATTTGTCCTCCAAAATAAGGCCTGCAGCACCAGCAGTTAGCCTCAAAGAAACGGACCTGCCGCAGGCATCGCAGCGGTTGCGCCTCTGCCGTGACCACTTCTTCAAAAGAGCTGTGCTTCCTGTTCCGGCCAAACCACTAAATCACCAAAGCGTTCCACCAGACTGTTTTCAAGCATGCCTTCTTGTTTGTGCAATCCAGCAGAGGCACATTGATTTACTATCTATTAGGCAGCTGGAGAGTCCAACGCTGGGGGCGGAAGAGTTTGGGATTCTTGCGAGTGAGGTCATTGTTGGATATTCATCAAACACATGGCTAACTGTTTAGTGTACAACTTTACAGCCAAAAAAGAGGCTTGGTAAGAGCAGTCGATCCTGGGACTGTGTTCAACGCCCTTCTTTATGTACTTCATATATCCAAAGAATGCCTTCAAATACTTTAGGTGCGGCGGGTTAGACTCCTGTGTCCTCGAGCGCCAGCTGCGCCCTGAAGGGAAGGTAACACGAACAAAGTGAGGCGTTTTTTTTGTGTCATCTCTTGTTTACAAAACAAAAACAAACGCTTGGTTTGTTGTTACTTAAAGCAGCAACATTTGTAGTGTTATACTGTGGTGGTCTAAAAAGAAGCCTTCGTACCTGTATTGGTTATTTAAGGCAGATGAGTCACTGTTGTTGGGTGACACTTCTACACCGGCTTCAGGGTCACTTTGTGGCTCTGTGTCACTTGTCTCTCCACATCCCCGTTGTCCCCGTTGTGCACAGCACATTCTTCGACGAAGCACCTACAAGATCAAGTATCAAATATAAAGCTCTATGGCACATGTATACAGGTACTGATAAAGTAAACAATATCCAAAGTCATGTCCAGGTGAAAACTGTACACTGGAATTTCATTCTGACTTATAGGATGTTTTCAATCAGTATAAAGAAATGAATGATTTTATCTCCATAAGTCTGATCTAAAAGGAGTCAGAACATTTTCCTCTGTTGATAACCTTGAAGATTATGAACAAGGACTTGGAGCATCTCAGAGAGCAGAAATGGGTTTAATATCAACATTTACTATGAAGATGAAAACATTTATTTTTTTAAAAAAGGTTCTCTATAAAGATAGTATTTAGTAGACTAGATAAAAACAGAAATCCTTCTGAAACACTACAAATTCCTAAAGTCTTCTTTTATATGAGCGTCATACTAACACCACTGTGGAGTGAGACATGACAAAGACACTCAATGATAAACATGGACACAACAAAACATTCTGAATGAAATTCAAATTTTTTGGCCTCTGAGAAAAATAGGGGGAAAAAACATCCTCCGAGGTGGTACAAAATTTATAAATATGTCTCTAAAACAAATCTATTCCATACTGAATCCTGATTGGCTGAGCCAGATTTCACGCGTGAATTCTCATCATGAGTGAATTCTGTACTAATACAGCAGGATACACAACACTAAAAATTGGTACACTAGAGCCATTGTTCTTTACACAACCACAGAACCACAATCTTTGTTTGTTTCGTTGCTTAGCAACCAGTGATGCATGAGAGAAATGCTGTTTATTTGCACAAATAATATTTTTAGAAATGACATTATTTCTCGAAACATGGCGTGCATTTTCAAACTGGTTTCCCGGGAAAAACATAGTAATAAACCGGAACACACAAGCATAACAAAAAACCTAAACACAATAATAATCAAAGGAACGCAATACGGAAACCGTAAACCACAATAGCAAATCAACAAAACAAAAAGAAAGAAAATTTGCACACATTAATACAAGCATGTAAATTCTGAAAAGCCACCTAAAGGATGACAGACCATTTAGAACAAATCATTTCTCGATACAAGATAAATTTGGAGTTAATTATTTTTGCCACAAAAAACGTATTTCTTTTTCTTGTTGCTTGTCCAATCAGCGTGTGGCATTGAAAAAAAAGTGTTTCTGTATTTGCTGTTGTGATTTTTAGCAGATTTGTTGCGTTTAGTGATTTCTGTTCCTTTTTTGGTTAGTTAATATGTTTTCTGCTTACAAGCTACAGCAAGAATTAATTTTTTATTTATTTTTTTAATTCATGTTTATATGGACAGGAGTTTTTATTATTTTTGCATGAACACCAACGTCTATTCTGTAAGCTACTGCGTTTAATGAAACAAAATAAAAGAGAGACTTAACTGTTCTTATAATGAGTGCAAGTGCAGCAAGAGAGGGAATGATAATCAGCGCTAGAACACCCGGGATCGCTCTGTCAATCACACGCCGATCTGTAAAGACACATCAGTACAGACACACTGCAGCCATGTAGGAGCATGAAGTTTAGTATGTACTATCAGTAACATAATATCACTAACGGCTACTGATTGTGTTTGTGTGTGTGTGTGTGTGTGTGTGTGTGTGTGTGTGTGTGTGTGTGTGTGTGTGTGTGTGTGTGTGTGTGTGTGTGTGTGTGTGTGTGTGTGTGTTGGGGAATGTGGTAACCTAGTGGCTAAGGTGTTGGACTGATCAGAAGGTTGCGAGCAAGGCCCTTAACCCCCAATTGCTAAGATGTATAAAATGTAGGTGTGTGTTCCTCACCTGCGGTAAGTGGAGGTGCAGTAGGGGTGGGACATGGAGGAGGAGTACAGTGAAACTGGCGGGGTGTTGAGGCAAACGTTACAAGAACCTCTTTGATGTGGTCAAAATAACGTCTGGTGGACCATCGTGCACTTCGATAATGACACCTGAAGGCCTGCATTGTTGACTCCTGGATCAGACACAACATCATTTGTTTTGTCTAAAGTCAGTTCTATACGCCGTGTGACTGGGTGATAACTATAAAGATCCTCTAACGATAGACCTGTGTGTTTAAGAGAATGACAGAAAAGGTTCTGCTTGAGTTACTGCTTAATGACGAGATTTTTATGCCCATTAACATGTCCT
The DNA here is from genome assembly GCF_022655615.1 of Tachysurus fulvidraco. Lineage (NCBI taxonomy): Eukaryota > Metazoa > Chordata > Actinopteri > Siluriformes > Bagridae > Tachysurus > Tachysurus fulvidraco. Next base: position 15,624,852 of record NC_062536.1, read on the forward strand.
GTGGGTTTGGTCTAATCTTATTAGACTATCAGCTATTAGATGACATTTTAATACAAAAAAGTTAGACATTGCCTGAATCATGCAGCTTTGCAGTCTCTGGTCATAATGGTACAGAATTCTGCCTGTATTACGATATGCAAATTCCATCCTATAGTAAAAACTATCCTACTGCATGAAACCAGCTTATATAAATGTTATATAAATAAGCGACGACTTTGTGTATTTTTCATAAGCATCTCTATAATGTCATTTACCAGCTCCTCGTTATCGATGGTGAAGCGAAGTCCCTGCAGCATGGTGATGAAGATTGTAATATTTTCTCTGTTGGCTGAAAGGTTACCAAACTTCAGGGCTAAGTTTTTCAAACTGCTCTCTACTGGATACAGGTTCAGGTGGACCCAGCACGTCCCTCCCTGAAACAGCAGCAAAGAAGAGCATTTACAGTAAAGCATTCAATAAAATTAAATAAAATGAGCATGAAGTAATAACAAAAAAAACAAATTTTGAGATTTTTTGCAAAATTAAAAAAAAACAAAAAAACGTACTTACATATCCTCTGACTAAACACATTCTTATAAGAACTTAAAATAATGTAATTAATTAATTAATATAATAATAATAACCATCATCATTGGCCTACTTTTTTACAACTTAATTAATTAATTAATTAATTAATTAATTAATTAATTAATTAATTAAGACTGTGATGATGATAATAATAATAATAATAATAATAATAATAATAATAATAATAATAATAATAATAATAATATTATAATTTATTTCAAAACTCTTTTTTTGCACATGGTATAAATTAACCTGTAAATACTCTATTTTATTTATTCTAGTTTATTTCTCTATTATATTATATATTTTATTACATGTCTATTATATTTCATTATATTCTATATTTATTGTGTATTTCTATAGTTAGCTTGTTGCTGGTTTTGTTCGTTATCGCAACAAGAAACTAAGAAAACCTGTTCACTACATTATATCACGTACCATGTATGTGAACCTGAACTTCGACCCCTCACGTAACTTTTAATATAAATGCAAACCAATCTATATAAACACATGCCATGAAAAAAAGAACTCATTGCATTTATTCACTTCCTGTTCCCTTGGGATATGACACTGTGTTCATATCACATTCATGCCAAAATGATGGTAATTATGAGCTTCTGACTTATAACCAGCAAACTTATTAATTCTGTTCAGCAATTTCTAAAAGCTAAAAGACGCAATGTCACGTCAGGATTCATCCTTACACGTGTTCATAAGCTATATCTTCTCTAGTGTTGACCACACAATATGTGGTAGTTGTGCCTTCTGTCTACAAACTAATAAAAGACATAAAGGGGAATAGCTGTGTATAAGGACACAGAAATGACACATTCATGAATCAGAGCAGATGTAAAATTCACTGTAATCACTTTGTCATACACTAGCATGGGAAAATCCAGAGCACTTTAAACCCAAAACAGATGACTACTGACACCTCCATGGGTCTTATAATGTGCACAGGAAATGGGTAACTGGTTGAAAAACTCTAAGTTCAAACAGAACACATGAAAAAGTGTTTTCTTGATTAAAACCAGAACAAAATGTCTCTGTAGTTTAGAGCTATTTCAGGAGGCTGAATCAGTTTGGAATTGCTTGTCAAGACACTACAGGAAATTCAAGTATTTAAAATAAAAAGTTAAATAGATAGATAGATAGATAGATAGATAGATAGATAGATAGATAGATAGATAGATAGATAGATAGATAGATAGATAGATAGATAGATAGATAGATAGATAGATAGATGAGGAGAAATAAATAAATAACCAGATCTAGAGAGAGAGGAAAAATAAATAAACAAATAACCAAATCATAAGACAGGAAGGAAAAATGAATTAATAAATAAGTAACCAGAGAGAGAGAGTGAGAGAGACTGTGTGTGTGTGTGTGTGTGTGTGTGAGAGAGAGAGAGAGAGAGAGAGAGAGAGAGAGAGAGAGAGAGAGAGAGACAGAGGAAGGGAGGAAAAATAAAAATAAATAAATAATTACCTAAATAAATAAATAAGTAACCTGATCAATAGCGAGAGGAGGGGGATAAATAAATAAATAACCAGATAGAGGGAGAGGAAGGAAAAAATAAATAAATAAGTAAATAAATAAGTGAGATAAGTCAAATAAGTGAGATAGATAGATAGATAGAGAGAGAGATTTTTCAGAGCGTTATATAAATAAAGAATTAGAAAATAGGAATAAATATAAATGAAGTCCCTCTAGAAACCGGTGCAGTTAAAAAAACAGACATGTACATACTAATTAGACACATCACTTTACATAGAAGGGAAGAAGCTTTTTAGTGATTTATGACATCATGATTTATGATGTCATTGTGCAGTGCTCTACAATGATGATCCATTTCAGATAATTTACTTATCATTACTGGACAAAAACACTGACATAAATAACATTTTAATTATTTTATTTTTTTCTGTGCATGAAAAGGCATGTTAAAGATACTCAAAAATAAGGAAAATGATTGATGTGACCAAAATAATTTCTACCTGTAGTGTCTTGCCTTAGAATTATTACGCATGACCTCCATAAAAGAAGCTTTTTGTAAGGATTGTAAAAAAGAAACTCCTTGTGAAAGAAACCCACCTGCACTTCACAAAACCCTATACAAACCACACTCAGGATCAAGTGCTACAGTCAAATAAGTCTAAAATCATGTTTGGTGAAAAAGAAGATTATATTTATTGTGGAAGCCACATGTTGCCACGTGTAAAAAACCTTTTGTTAGGAGAAAAACATTCTCTGTCACGTCCTTAGATGTTTACGCTCAAAATATCTCTGTGCTACTCTCGTTTTTACTTATTTTTATGAAGGCATTCAGTTTGGAGTTGACTAGAAATTGTAAAAATCATAATAATTGAATATCATTCATGCTGAATAATTGGATGCTGAGAAATCTGTGTTGCTCAGACTTACCGCGTCTTTGGAAATGTATCGAACACGAATTTTGTAATCCTTGGGAATGTTTTCTCTCTGTAAAACAAAGCATTTATTAAAAAAATACAATTTTAGGAATTCAAAAGCTCATATAGATTTGGAAAGACTAATATAAAGGTATGAATGACTTAAAAAAAAGTGAATACATATGTAACGGGACACCAGGTAAGTCAGTGAAAGTCAAAACCTTAGTTACTGCCCTTGCATAGTGTTACTGCTCAATATAAACAACAAGACTTCATCTGATTCATGTAACATCATATAAGGGGGTGTCGTCATCATCAAACAGGAAGTTGATCCCAAAACATCTGATGTAAGAAAAATGCCATATTATTTATGACTATTTTTATAAGCTATAAAATGATCTTGAATAATGCATTGTATATATTTTTTAATGCGAATAAAAATAATATTTACTGCTGCTACAACATGAGCCGGAATTCAGGTTACAATCATCATGTATATTGTTAATTGGGACAGACGTCAAAAAATATTAATATAATTTACTTATTTACTCTTACTGCAAAGTAGAATGGAGAGAAAAGATAAAGACTGATGTAATGTGTTGTATTTATATCATTTTACTTATTGATGTTTATTCTGTTTAAATGTGCATTATGCTACTAAAAAATAGCTTTTAGTGGTGTTTTTCTTCTGTTATTATTGTTTATATCTATATTTAACTATATATTAGTATTAATATAGTTTCTGGGATCTTCATCCAACATCTTCAGGTTTTTTTTCACTTATACTAGTTTTCTGTTTTAAATGGTTTTCTTAAAAAAAAAAAGTTTCAAAAATTCTTCTAGGTTAAAAAAGCTTTCTAGGTCAAAGCTATACTAAAAAAGAGGTATTACAACAGTAATAGTAAAGAGGGGTACATTTTATTATTATATTTATCCCATTTTCTGACAGTGCGCCCTACATACACAGGAAAAAACAAACAAGGTAGATGTAATGAGTCTCACCAGAGTGTCTAATGTGGCCACATCGTCAGTCAAAGGGCTTGCAAACGCACCAGAGCAGGTGACAAGCCCAGAAAATAACAACACCAACACACATGCGAACCCTCCGATCTGTGACAAAGTGAAAAGCAAGTTTTTAAGTGTCTGATTGCTAACACAGCCCAGTGCATGGAGGAGGCTTCTTCATACGCGCACAGATCATTAAGCAAAAAGTGAAAGTGCGCGTGCGTCCGCGTCTCTTACCTTAACCTCCTTCATGTGGACCATGAGACTTCCAACAAAACTCGGTGGATCTTCTATTTTCTCCGTTTCCTCCGAAAGCGACATGCAGACATGATTCCACTTGCACGTGTAAACATCAGTGACCCGAAATCGGGCCGGAAAAGAAGCGTACGCACCCGTGCGTGCGCGCGTTCCTTTCGTGCGTGCGTTCCGTTCGTGTGTGTGTGTGTGTGTGTGTGTGTGTGTGTGTGTGTGTGTGTGTGTGTGTGTGTGTGTGTGTACAGATTGGGAAGCGTGCGTCCTGGAGTTTTAGAGATTTCTCCCCCTCTAACACACATGCACACACACTTAGAAACCTCGAGGGCTTTTGGGCTGCATCCAAAACCACATTCCGCACACTACATGTTAATAAACACTGCCCATCTTCGCACTTTACAGGATGAGCACAGGTTCGAGCGCGTGCGTCATCGCGTCCGCCCACTGGGACTATACAATGTTCAGATGATATGTTTGGATAACATAAGAAATATGATAAATACGACATGTAGGTGTGGGTAATAGACGGTTTGGGCGGAGCCTCGGAACACTGAGATCAGCTGCTTACCTGTGAACAAACCTTCAAATGAAAGTTTGAGTGACTCACAGAAATGTCAGTCTGCAGGTGATGGAAATGACTAAGCTGAAATTTCCGCATGAAACTGGTCATAACAGGACACTCTTCTAATCTTCCAGTAATGATGACAACATGCCCTGGGGTTAGTGTCCCATCCCTGGCTGTATTTCTCCCAGTATTCACAGGATAAACTCTGGATCCACTGCCACCTCACCCTAAGTGTTTCTATGATAAACTTTGGGTTTACTTTCATGTCACTCCAAGTCTTTCTGTGAAAAAAAAAACATTAGATCCACTGGATCCACTGCCACTTCAGTCCCAGTGTTCCCAGGATCCATTGCTACCTCAATGCTACCTATTCACTCAAAGTATTCCCAGGATAAACTCTGGATCCCTCAGTGTTCCTGGCATAAACTCTGGTTCCACTTACTGTACACATTGCTCTTAGTTGTCCCAGGATAAATTCTGAATCCATTGCTACTTCATTCCCAGAGTTCCTGTGATACACTCTTGATCCACTGCTACTTCAATCCCACTTTGGGTTTACTTTCACATCACTCCAAGTCTTTCTGGAAAAAACTTTGGATCCACCTCCACTTCACTTGCGATGTTCCTGGGTTAAACTCTGGATCCACTGCCACTTCAATCCCAGTGTTCCCAGGATCCATTGCTACTTCATTCCCAGATTTCCTGGAATAAACTCTGGATTCACTCATCACATTCCCAGGATAAACTCAGAATCCCTCAGTGTTCCTGGGATAAACTCTGGATTCATCAACACATTTTTATGATAAATTCTTTATCCCTCATTGGTCCTGAGATAAACTCTGGTTCTACTTCTACCTCACTCTTAGTTGTCCCAGGATAAATTATGTATCCATTGCTACTTCATTCCCAGAGATCCTATGATAAACTATGGATCCACTGCCACCTGACTCACAGTATCCCCTCTGCATGCTGCCACCCGACCAGGATAATGTGCTTATTCAGGACGAATTAATGAACTATGACAACTAAAATAAAGTAGCTCACTGAAACCAATCAAGCTTCTGCAGTATACTTTTACGCTACCTGCATGACCTGACTTGTCTTGACCATTTTATCAATTTGGATTCAAACCTAAAATTACAGACTACACAGCCTAACCAGTCAGAGCACTCCTGTCACCGTGGAAGTCATTAAACATTTGGGGAAAATCTACTTTGTTCCCTGGTTCTGTAATGCAGCCTGAAGTGTTATCACAATGAAGACTTTTAGAAGCATTTTCACCTGAAACTCTTTTATTCCTTAAAACACAACAATTTACCAGTGGAAAAGTTTTAGTTTGTATTAATAAAATAATGAATATTTGAAATCTCCACAAGACTAGTTTCCTTTCATGACTTTTATCACAAAGATAAACAATCGCTCCCTCAGCAGCTCCTCCATATCTCTCTCTCTCTCTCTCTCTCTCTCTCTCTCTCTCTCAATTCAATTCAAATGCCATTTTAAAGGGCAAGGAATAAAATCTGAACAGAGAACAAATTATAAAATAAACAGTGAGGGGAAAAAGCCTATAGTCTATAGGTATGAGAGGTGTGTGTCTGTGTGTGTGTGTGTGTACATAATGTTAATAATGAATAATCATTGATAGGGTAAAGCTTTCTGTAAGGTGACAAATATTTATCTATGGCAGTGACTAATAGAATTTTGTGCTTTTTGAGTTGTAAGTAACACGTCAAGCTGTTTTTTTTTTTTGTCTAACCTTCAGAGAGAGAAAAGGGAGGCAGGTGAGACACCTGACAAAGTTAGTGATAAGAGGAAGTAAGTATATTTCATGATGGTTAATCTTAGAAAGAAAAGTTCACCCTCTGCCCTATAAACTGTGAGTAAACTCAACTCAACTCAAACTTGAACTTTGTTTCAACTCACTAGTAGCCGAGACATTGGATTACTTTAAGTTTCATTTTTTCAACTGGAGAGAAAACAGAAGTTCACATAACTTATTAGGGCCGAACGTGTTTTAGTCTCACAGATGTTCCACAGCATCAAGAAAAATAGTATGATGTGTTGTCCTGCACAGAGCCCTAAATCTGACTCAACCCCCATTGAACTCCTTTGGGATGAACTGGAACACTGACAGGGGGAGGCATGGTAGCTTAGTGGTTCGATTCCCGCCTCTGCCTTGTGTGTGCGCGCGGAGTTTGCATGTTCTCCCCGTGCCTCGGGGGTTTCCTTCCCCGGTCCAAAGACATGGTGTTTCCTCCAGGGTGTTTCCTGATGCCCGATGACGCCTGAGATGGGCACAGGCTCCCCGTGACCCGAGGTAGTTCGGATAAGCGGTAGAAAATGAGTGGAACACTGACTAAACCCCAGACCGTCCCAACATCAGTGTGTGATCTCACTAATGATCTTATAGATGAATCGTGTGGAAAGTCTTTTCGTGGCAGTGTTGGTCAAGTGGATAAGTGTCTAGGAGGTTAATTGGAAAATCAGGCTACAAGCTGTCCTATTGGGCACTTGGTCAAGGCCCTTAACACTCTCTGCTCCAGGGTTTGCTGTATCATAACTGACTAAGCGTTCTGACCCCAACTTCCAATGTTGGGATGTGCAAAGTAAGAATTGCACTGTGCTGTAATGTAAAAGTGACAAAATAAAGGTTTCTTTTCTATTCTATAGCAAAGTGGGATAAAATCTGTATTCAGACATAAAAACAAACAAAGACAGTGTGAATGATAACACAGTGTGAATAATTTTCATAAAAATATTCTTATTTTAGACTGTTGAAATAAATAAATAAATAAATTCTGCCAAAGACCTTTATACCAGTAATGTTACAGCGCCATCATATGGTGATTATAAGTAATGCTGTTGAGACGATTGTAAAATGAAATATTTGAGACTGAGCTATAAATCATGTGAATATTTAAGGGGGGAAAAAAGGTTGTACAGTTATGTATCTATATGGTTTATACGGTTACAGAAGCAAGCCTGAAGCAGATTATATTCTAGTAACGATACAGAAGTGTTTTCTACTTTCTACTGCATGACCTACACTGATCCAATTATATAGCTGTATTTAATTAGTTGAAACATCAGAGAGAGAGAGAGATTTCATATTACAGAGAAAAACAAAACGTGCTGAAGACTTTCCTGTTGTGGAAAACAGCATTTTTCTTAATTAAATGACTTCAAATCCGGTTATTGTTAGCAAGAACATTAATAGGAAGTAATCAGTGGTAAATCTGTAATGAATTAGAAAGATAAAGCTGTAAAAAGGAAATGACTTATAATCCCACTCTGTCACCCAGATGAGGATGGGTTCCGTTTTGCGTCCATCTCATCTCAAGGTTTCCTCCTCATATCATCATCACGCAGTTCTTCCTCACCACCGTCACCTCAGGTTTGCTCATTAGGGATAAATATGAATTCATTTCAAACCTTCTAATCTTTATTTCTGTAAAGATGATTTAAAAGCAAAATACGAATCAATTAATATAAACCTGCAACTTGACTGACAGCCAGAACTACTGTCCGATTTCCCGTTATAGAAAATTAATCCCCATCATGTAACCAATCAGAATTAAGAAATTTTGATACTTCAATAAAGCTGAAAATATTAAATAGCTGAAGTCACTCAAGATTTGTTTATAAAAATAAATACTCGACACTGAACTACAAAACATCACATGTTTAATAACCGTTAGACTTTTAGACCATGGGACAAAAATACACATCTCGCAAGTTCTTAAATGAACGTGATTAAACAAGCCGATGTGCAGACGGCGCTTGAAAAGATCCTATAAAAATATTAACGACTCCAATGATTTCAAACTAATTGTGAATTTATAACAGTGATACCAGGTAAAGGACAAGAAAATGTGTGACTATCGACTGCTGAGTGGTTCTGTAACAGAGCGCATGCTAGAAAATGATTATTACCGTATAACACTTTGCTAACCAGAGAGGGGAGTTTAGAAAAATAATTTAATGTATGGAATTGGATGGTAACTGCGTAGTCAGCGTACACCTGAGAATAAATCCTCCATCTTTGCCCAACATGGCTTCTGGATCTTACTTCCTCTTGCGTGGGCTTTTATCAGAGTCCAGCTTCCTCTCTTCCGAGTTCTCCTTCCTGCCTCCTCGGCTGGAGGCCGCGCGGCTTTTCTCAGAGGGTTCGGTGTGGTCTCTGGATTTTTTATTCTTTTGTTCGGACGCAGCCGGTCTGGCTTTAGTGGCTTTGGTGCTCCTGGTACGAAAGAACAGGGCTTTGAGGAGGAAAATAGAAGCCACGGTGATGAACAGGCTCAACATCAGAAGGTGTCCAGAAAGACCATGTGACTGGCTTTGGAGCACATTCAGAGCCTGGGAAAGAGGTGTGTGTGAAACAGGCTGGACTGGGAACTCCTCCTGAAAGAAAACACACACACACACACACACACACACACACACACACACACACACAGAGTAAATCAACTGATAAAGCTGTAACTTTATTAAAATATACCACAATTCTCAGTTCAGTTGGTGTGAATTTTAAGGAAACACAAGATGAGATTACTTTAAGTCCAGCTTCACTCAGCAGCTCCTCAAATAAAGGGTCACCCAAGTGCACTGTGGGAAAGAAGTCCCTCACAAGATGCCGTTTCCACCACGTCTGAGCTTCCGTCCTGCCACATGATTCAGTAACGTGTGTCTCAGTACAAAGTGCAACAACAACACAAGACCCCACAGCTGTGAGGCAGCAGTGCTACACTGTGCTGCTACTCGGTGGGATCAGACCATGACAAAGTAACCAGTGTGTACATGAATATGATGAAGCCTGAATGTGAGGAAGTGAACACTGTGCTGGACTCACCCCTCTGCAGGAGAGCGAGTGAAATGGTAATGATAGACTTTAGCTCTGATGAACGCTGGAGGTTTGGAGCTGAATGGATACCGAGCTTCATCCACCTGTAGCAGACTTATCACTACAGCAGGGGAGAGGGAGAGGGGGAGAGAGAGAGAGAGAGCACACGGGGTGGGGGAAAAGAGAGAGAGAGAGACACACACACACACAGAGTGGTGGTGTTGTGGCACAGAGAGTGTGAGACACAGACACAGAGAGAGGTGGTGGTGGGCACAGGAAGAGTGAGACACAAAGAGAGACAGAGACAGAGAGAGAGACAGAGTGGTGGTGGTGGTGGGCACAGGGAGAGTGAGACACAGAGAGTGAGACACAGAGAGTAGTGGTGGGCACAGAGAGAGTGAGACAGAGAGAGAGAGACACAGAGTGAGAGAGACACAGAGTGAGAAAGAGAGTAGTGGTGGGCACAGAGGGTGAGACACAGAGTGAGACACAGAGAGAGAGAGAGAGACACAGAGTGAGGCAGAGTGGTGGTGGTGGTGGGCACAGGGAGAGTGAGACACAGAGAGTGAGACACAGAGAGTAGTGGTGGGCACAGAGAGAGTGAGACACAGAGAGAGTGAGACACAGAGAGAGTGAGACACAGAGAGAGTGAGACACAGAGAGAGTGAGACACAGAGTGAGAAAGAGAGTAGTGGTGGGCACAGAGGGTGAGACACAGAGAGTGAGACACACAGAGAGAGAGAGAGAGAGAGAGAGACACACAGAGTGAGACACAGTAGTGGTGGGCACAGAGAGAGTGAGACACAGAGAGAGAGAGAGTGAGACACAGAGAGTGAGACACAGAGGCACAGAAAGAGAGATTGATTAACAGTCAACATTTCACTCCATAGAATTTGAACTATTATGTAGATCATTTTGAATTGACACAAAAGTCCAAAAGTCATAAATTAGGACATTCTAAAACACTCCTCCTGAACACGGTTCTGAATAAAAGGGTTTTCAGTGTTTTCTGGACGCATCAAAGGTTACAGTCAAACAGAACATGTTTAACAGTTAAGGGGACTGGACATGTAACACAAAGGAAGGGCAGAACAGTGCTTTAGACTCATCACACACTTGATGCGGTAGTCGCTGCCTTTAAATAATAATGGTGACAAAACGCCATTGGAGTCAAGAGTTTTATTTGTTAAGGCTATGATCAGAAAAGTCTGTTCAGGCCAAACTGGACGGGAACTGTGCGTCTCAGTGGATGTAGAAGGATTTGCATGGCGACATTTTTCTCCGAGACGCTATTTACAGCGGTCACGTGTCAAACCGGGGTTTTAGGAATGTACAGTGTGAAACGTCAGCTTATGAAGAACCTGGATTAAGTATGAACAGTGTGAAAGGTCAAACAAGATAAGCCAGGATTCCGTTTATCCCGTTTACCATCACTAGATCACGTGTGTGTCGAGCTCTTTTGTGCTTTGTGAATGTGAGAATGCATCATCTGTAAGTATACACGTATAAACATACAGACATGTAGCGTGTAGCCTGTTATATAGTACTGATTTAATCCTCTTTAAGAAATATCCCTGTTCGTGACCTCGTCTTCCGGAGCATGTTATAGCATGTAGTCTGTGTAAACTCACCGTCCTGTTTGCCCTCCAGCAGGCGCTTCATCAGGCCCGTAAACCAGGGATTCTGCTCATGATGTTCTCGAGCTGCTTCCCACAGCAGCCGGTCTAACCGCGGCTCATGAGGCCCCAGGACCGCAGGAACACTGCTGGGATTGTACATGAAGCTCAGCTCCTGTAAGATACACACAGACAGGTTAAAGAGTCGGCACCAGGAAAGACACCGAGCCGAATCCTGGGAATAAACTAAATGCTAAGAATGAAATCTAGCAGGAAAAGCAGCATTATTAATTAGCATTACTAGACATCAAGTGGTCCGCTTGTGTCTGTGATGATCATTGAATGTCTTCGTCATGTCTCACTCTATAGAGGTGCTTAATATAAAGCTCATATAAAGTAGACATTCAGGACTTTAAAGAATTTGCAGTATTTCATAAGCACTTGTTTTTATCTAGCATGCTAGGGGGCACTATTCATTCATTTTCTACCGCTTATCCGAACTTCACGGGTCACGGAGAGCCTGTGCCTATCTCGGGCGTCATCGGGCATCGAGGCAGGATACACCCTGGATGGAGTGCCAACCCATCGCAGGGCGCACACACACACACTACGGACAATTTTCCAGAGATGCCAATCAACCTACCAGGCATGTCTTTGGACCGGGGGAGGAAACCGGAGTACCCGGAGGAAACCCCAGAGGCACGGGAAGAACATGTAAACACATGCCACACACACGAGGCGGAGGCGCAAAGGGTTATTTTGCTCACAAATGTTTAAATCGTCAAAGTAAACGGTGATATTAAACCCACGTCTCTCACCTGAAGGTGTTATATTCAACCACTAGAATTATGGGTAAGGTTATTAACAGAGGGAGAAAAAAAATGCGTCTCATACTGACACCCAACAGAGTCCTGACTCATTTTCTATTAGGCTTGTGAAGATAAAACTATTCATTTGTTTATACTGATTGAAAATTAACAAGAATTCCACGTAACTCGGATTGACAGAAAGGCATAAAGCTGACATTTTAGAGGAATCATCAAAGCTTCACTTTACATGTACAAGCAAGTCCAGCTCTCTCCGTGCGAAGGATCCAACAAGACTTAAGTCAAGTCTGTTTACATGCCTTAATTCGCCGGAGGCGTTTCCACCGTCACAATCGGTTACAACCATGTTACAGATTTCAGATGACTAGAAACCGTAAAAGGAAATCGTACAGCATGTGTGATCTAAACATCTCTTACCGTCCAATCTTTCTTATCCATGCTGCCTTCGATGACGATCTCTGGTCGTCCTGCAGGAGGAATCATTCTGTGCTGAATGCCGTATGAGCTGACGAGCTGAAACTTCTCCACCGCTTCGTAGGCTCCTCGAACCTCAGGTAAAATTTTGCTGGACATTCCAGCCAGAGCTGTGTACGGCACCTTACATCATGGAGGATGTCCGAGTTAGCCAAGTCAAACATACAGTAGTGTTTTATTACATGTTCGTGTACTCGAAACTCAATTGGATAAAATGTTCTGGTCTCTACTCGTCTGTACTGTTCTATTAGTAGTTACTATATTAGTTAATAGTTACTATACTATTACATTTATTAACTCATTTCTTACAGACAGATGTGTCGTGTTAGTATTTTGTCTTTTATATCGAGTGTAATGTAAAACTATTTCCCCTATGGATCGATGGATCACTGACGTCATCCATACGTCACTGAATCCATCCATCCATCCATCAACCCTTCAAATCCATCTATTTATCCACCCATACATACATTATCCACCTATTTATCCAGCAATCCATTTACCCAGCCATTAATCGATGAATCCTGCCATCAAACAAAAACAAAGAGCAGCAGAATTCAGTCTTCTCCTGTGAGTAGGGTCTCATCCCAGTCCAGCAGGAGTCCCACCTGTTTAACCAGTTAATTAATCTTGGCTTTCAGTAGACTCTGGTGTGGCTTCTGCTTGGTTGGAATCAAACTCTACTCACACCAGCTCTTTCCACCCCTGTACAGAGTAGAGGCTGATTTGGGGGTGCTGGCATTTTTTCAGGATTACCACGGGTCACGGGAGTGGGAGGGAATGGGAGTCATTCTTCTGGGATTGGGGCGGAACTCCCGGTTTTTTTTGTTTGTTTGTTTTTTTGCAGGATTATGATGGGACGGGAATGTTTTTTGTTTTTTTTTGGGAGTGGGATGAGAGAGGTTTGAAAATCCAAGTACAGAGCTCAAAGAATCAAATATTTCTGAATAGTTGCTTACCAGGCTAAGGGTGAAAACCCCCACAGTGGCAGCCGTGAACACGACGCACTGGATGAACGCCCACAGCTTGCCCAGGACGCCTCGTACATACAGGCACCTAGAATCATCAGACGATGTCACAGATGACTGGACAATTCTTACAACCTGATCATCACTCTTTAGGTAAAAGAAATAAGGTCCTACTTAAGCAGAGCAGCGACAACTTCCCAAGTCAGAGAGAGCACTCCTAACCAAATGCTGGGAACCTGGATCTGCTTCACAAAGTCATTAAAGCTTTCATGGGAAAAGGCTGTGAGAAAGAAACACACACACAAAAAAAAAATCAGAATTCAACGTCACAAATTTGTTAATAAAATAAATGCATGGAGAATCGCTATGGTACAAGAGGAATAAAACACTGAGAATCCTGTTGCAGGATTCTCAATATTTTTTGGTAGATAAATTGTGTTTCTAAGCTGATACACAGAACCTGGGGGTTAAACGCAGACTCACTCGGTTTGGACGTCACACTCTTCTTCTCCCAATCGATTTCCAGTTTGAAGAACTTTACAGTGCTGAAAATAATTAGCAGATGGACAGCCAGCCTAAAAAGAAATGTCAGAACAGAGCCCAAAACCTGGCCCCAAGCTGAAAGAAAAAAACAACAACAATCGATTATAAAACTGATCACAACTCTTGAAATTTCCGTTTAATTGTTGACGCTGAATACACACATTTTATCCGCCACATGTTTTCACCAGTTAGCTAATGCAGTACAGTACAAGTTCTGATCAAAGTTAAATCGTACTCCTAGTCTTGGCTTTTTTCTTGGGGACTGGCGCGCATTCGAACACCTCATCGTCCAGCAGAGAGAAGCTCAGTGCGATGGTCAGCAGGTTATTCAGGCTTAAGCCACCCAAGAGGACTTTGAAGAGCTGCAGAACCTCCTGGAATACAAAAGGGAAAAGAAAAAACATTTGATGGCAGTGATAACAAATGAAGATCTGTACTGTACTGTACTGAGCACAACACACACATCTGTATGGACTGCACAGACCCACACATACTGTAACACACACACTGACACATCAAACTGTTTACAAGCTGCTTACAATCCATCAAACTGTTTACATGCTGTTTTGCACACTTTTCTGCTGTTTTTGCACATACTGTCCAACATTTCAGCCGTTTTTGCACATATTGTACAATATTTCAGTCATTTGCTGTTTATTTTGCACAATTCTATACATTATCCCAAGGACCTGCTGCTAAGAAACTGTGTTCATTCCAATATTACTGCACGAAATATTGTTTGAACATTTAGTATTTACATACAGTATATACACCGGTCGGTCGGCGCTGATTGTTACTGTTTATTGTCTTTTGTGTATTGTGTTTTTTACGTTTTGTATTGTCTTGTAACTTTGTGTCTGCACTGTCTGTTTGTCTTGTCCTGCACTGTCTGTTTGTCTTGTCCTGCACTGTCTGTTTGTCTTGTCCTGCACTGTCTGTTTGTCTTGTCCTGCACTGTCTGTTTGTCTTGTCCTGCACTGTCTGTTTGTCTTGTCCTGCACTGTCTGTTTGTCTTGTCCTGCACTGTCTGTTTGTCTTGTCCTGCACTGTCTGTTTGTCTTGTCCTGCACTGTTTGCACCACTTTATGTGGCTAAGACTACTTACAAGTCCTTAGCCCTGTCTTTGTTTTATGTAGCACCACAATCCTGGAGAAACGTTGTCTCACTTCACTGTGTACTGCAACAGCTATAAATGGTTGAAATGACAATAAAAGCTTCTTGACTTGACCTTCTGAACATCACAAGGTGCATCCGGTTACAGAGAAGTAAGAAGTAACCTACCAGGATGGAAAAGGCGTTGATTCTTAATCCACGAACAGGAATGAAGAACATCAACAGCGGAACAGCGATTTCAACTGCTAATATGCTAACTGCACCGAGCCTTGACAGCCAATCGGGAAGCTGAGAGGCGTACCAGGCCAAGGGGGTGGGGCTTTCTTGGGTGCTATAATGCCGACTCAGAGCTGCAAAAGAGATTAGTGAGTCGGAAGATTGTGTGAAAAAACCCAGCATGTAGGTTGTGTGTAAATTTGTCCAGAAAGCAAACACACACCTGTGAGGTCCCACCAGCACGGGTCACCGCTGGCCAGCTTGCTCACCCCAGTGCAAAGTACAAGCCTGAAGAGCAGCCAGCGGGGCAACCAGAAGGTCACGCTGTCATGTGGAGCAGAAGAGCTTCGCAGTAAAGCACATGGAGCAACCAGGAAGGCCAGAAACCCTGCCTCTAACAGAAGATTGTCCCTAAATATGGAAAACAAATTACACGTGCAGTGTTTAAAAACATATCCTTTAGAGAGACCTGCATGCAAACACGTACACACCCACGGTCTCCATACATACAGGAAATTAACACTTCTTTTCAAAAGGTCTTCCAGTTATTCCATACTTCCTGTGTGTGTGTGTGTGTTTTCCTTTTTCCCCCCAGAGAGCATTTAAGAGTGCTTTTGACTAAAAAGGAATGGACTGAAATGAATGGCATGGCTAGATCAGGAAACTGTCACATGGTTGCACTGGACTTTTACAGGAAACAGCATTTACATTCACTGCTGCAAAGTGCAGCCCAAAAAAAAAAAAAAACAACAACAAACAACCCACTGTGCGTGTCCACCCGTACACCCATATACCAAAAACAAACAGAGTTTGACTAAATGTCCTTGTGAAACTGAAGGTCAAGAACACACATGATACATGTTTCTAGCCTTACCACCACCACTGCAATAGTCAGGTGATGTAAAGGACTCACCACTCAGAGTGAAGAAAATCTCCTCCAACCTGCCAAAGAAAATAAACAAGCAGTGCAACGTCAATGTAACATCACTAACCCATGCAGCTTAAACCATACCCAAGCACCAGAGTCCTGTTTTAAATATGATTCACTGCCACTTTACACTTTTCTGCACCAAACCCAGGAGAAACCAGTATCAGGTGATGCAGCTGTACACACAGTTACCTGGCATGCATCAGTATTTTTATCACCACTTGTGTTTTTAACGCAAGTCATTATTACAGCTAATGCAATTCTATCCATTATGTTACCAGGAGCACTGCAATTATCATCTGTACCGAGACGTCACGGCTAAGCAGAAAAAGGTTACCGGATCAGAACATTTTCCCCTTTTGTTCTTTTTAAATACACTTGCATACCAAATTCTGCTGAGTGAGTGGTGATCAGAAGCGTTTTTATGTTGTTTGTGCTTAAAAGAGAGAAAGTGAGGAGAGAGAAACTCACAGTGTACACAGAAAGGTAAAGCACCCAGAGGCAGAGATAAACCAGGCTGTCTCTCAGGCCAGTCAGCAGCATGGCTCCCAGGCTCAGCAGCGCCCCCAGAAGGCAGATGAGCTCCAGACCCTGCTGAGGTCCGATGCCCAGGGACGGAGTCAGCCACAGGAGGGACGGGATGTCCTGCAGCTTCTCCAGCAGAGGCGACTCAACTTCGGGCATATGGACCGGCCTAACACCATCTTTCCCATACAGACCTGCGCGTGCACACGCACACACACAGGATTCATCAGACAGTTTGTACAGCATGAGGTATATAAAGCTCAAGCTTTAAACAGCAAATAAATGGAGAATGATTTGTTCCTTTTGGTTCAGCATTAAATCAGATGTCCCATAAACACATTTATGACAAATTAGTTCTTGACCTTTCCTCGTTTCCAGGTTTTTTAAACTTTACAGGCTTTCTACATCACTAACTGCAATCTACACTAGAGCTGTGTGCGGCATTACTCACATCCACGGAACATTTATTTTTGGCCACGATTTTTTAAAATACATTTTGTTGGTTCTGTTTTCCAAAATATAAACTATAAAAAAAAATCACTAAAAATCTATTTTTAAAAAATTAACATTATATATCTCCGAGGTCTGAAAATGGGTGCATTTAATGGGTAAGAATACTGCCCAAATAAATAAATACATTTGTAATGTATTTGTAAATTTACATTTTTTGTGCTTTGAGTGTAAAATGCTGTTTGAATAAAACAACCAAAAGTAAACTGAAAGCCCCCCCCCGCCCCATTTTGTTTTCCTGTATAAAGTTCATCTCTTTCAGCGCTTTACACACAAAGGCACACCTCAATGAACTATCCAGTAAACATGCAGGACGTGTGCTTCCGTGTATGTATTTTGGCAGCTTGGTAACAAAGAGCGTAAATACATAATGTCTTTATTTATTTATTTATTTCCCCAGTTCTTCCTGCACTTTATCTGACGATCAGGCCTCGAGCTACTCCACCCGCACAGATGAAACAATTCTAGAGACTGATTTTCAAACTGTGAAAACATTCTGAATTATTCAGTGTTTCACTGAGGACCAGTTTAGCACACAAACCCATTACTCTGACCTATCCTGTGCATGAGGATATCCTGTGCATGAGGACTTTCTCTTTATTATTAATTAAACTGCAGATGAGAAGTGTGCACATGTTAACAAGCAGGAATTACCACCGCACTCATGTTAACAACAAACAAAGGTGTTCAGTGGGGTTGAGATCAGGGCTCTGAAGGACACCACCTTGGCATAGCATGTCTTCATAGAGATTGCTTAATGCATAGGGGCCGCTGCCTTAATGCACAGGGGCATTTCCTCTCACAAATAGACCAAGATATTAGAGGTAATTTCTTTTATTTAAAGAAAAATTTCCTGTAAGGCTAGCTATATATTACTTTACACGGTTTAATTCGGAAGCAATGTTTACATGTGTTTTTTAAACGATTAGGCAATATAAAGCATTAACCCTACACCTATTGGTTCAGACTGATCACGTGACAAGTCCACGCGGAAACACTTCTTCTCGATGATGACGTGCAGATGGAATGATGACGGGTCAATATGCTGCGCGCGCGCGGATTTTCCACACAGAATCCCCCCAAATTTCCCCAAAAACATAAAAACAGCGCAGGCACTGCGTGTTGTAATCCGTTTATGTTCACTTTTTAACACTAGCGGAGGTTTTAGCGTACGCGAAGAGCACGTTTATTTCTCCGTGTTCATAAAGCACGTCTAATTTCAGACGTGCACTCGAGCCAGTTTGCAGACGCGTGAGGAAACAAATAAAGTAGAAAAGCACAGAAACTTCACTATCCTGTTTAACAATAAGAGAGTCTGCTGAATGCACGAGCTCCCACGCTAAAACTCGCACGCACAGAAACATAATGAGCGCCGCGCCCAAACAAAAAAAAATCTCCTCGTGCGCGCTCGCGTGTTAACGTCCTACCTGGTATCTGGATATAGAGAGATGCAAAAGCAAACAAATATATGCTCGCCATGCTCCACAGAAACATTTGCCTTGGGACTCGGACTCCCCCCATTTTCCAGATTTAATTCGGACAGCCGTGGACGAATTTTTCCGAGCCGGAGCCAGACAGCGAGAGAGAGAGAAGGGGATATTTTTTCAGCTCGTGAGCGGGAAGTAGCACTTGGAGTGGCGTGGATGCGTTTGGGCGGGGCTTATGGAGCACATGCGCGAGCGCCACGTTGAGTTGAAACACCACGTTGTTAACCATCTTGTGTCTAATAGGAATTGTCATATCAATCAGGGACGAGTGAGATCAGAGAGCCAACACACTCAGATCCCCAAGTACCACTAACAAACCAACAGGTGACCAAACACTCATACAGTACATACATTCAAACTGTATGTACTGTTAGTTAACATTGTTGAGTTCATATCACTAATGTAGTTCATAACATGAGCCCTAATGGGACGATTCTGGAGCTTGCTACATGGCAGAAATATTGCCTTTTATAACTACAGGTAAACTCACTCAGGCTGTATACAGTTAGGGTAAGAGTCTGTAGTGTATTTTCTGTGGAGGCACATTTTGCCCCAGCCTGCACTGCCACCCCAATGAAGTCACCGTGCTGTAAAAGGTCTGGCTATGGCCTGGACAGTAAAAAATAGTTTTTGTGGATAATTTATTTTATAGTTTGTTAGTTCTGGAAGACATGGTTTTGATTAATATAAACTAGTAGAGTTTAAGTAAGGTAAATGCCCCCTAAATACATCTCCAACCCAAAGGGGCATGCCTTGCCCTACAGCAGTAATCCATACACATTTCCCTTTCAGAGATGGTTCCATGAATCAGCCACCATTCTGACATCTCTGAGCAAAAATTTATAATATATTGACTTGAAAGGGTTTCCTGAAGAGTTCCTTCTTGGAACCTTAGAGTTTTCTGCATTAAACCACAGGGTGCCAGGTTAAACCTATTTTCATCGTGTTATATTCAGATAAATTATAATCTATAATGCAGAAATGACTAATAGTTTCGTAAACAAAAAAAAGACACTTAAAAATCCACCCGGAATAGCTTGCTCATTAAATTACTGAGATCTTCAATGGCATGCGATAGTTTGTTTCATCTTTACTGTGGTTAGCATTTTCCAACATAACCCACACTGCCATTTTATTAGATGTAGATAATGGTGCAGTGGAGTTTTACCTCTCTTTTGCTCTACTTTAAGGGACTGATGGAGTAGTGCTTTAGTTGTTCAGTCTGCAAGTGTTTGCTCTGAGACAGAGCCGTGCAACCACCAACTTCCCAGGGAAAAAATACACTAAATCAACAAACTAGCATAAAAATATTCCAGAATAAATATATTTAATTCATTTCAGGTTGGAATTTTCCTTCAAGTTTTTCCATGCACATGTAGTGCTCCAAGACATACAAAACAAAAGTTTCATTCTGTTTAATTAGATTTCTTCTTTGGTCATAGTTCTCTCAATCCAGGACCAGAACCTGGAAAGATTAGTAAAAATGGCTGGTTTCTGTTGATCACAGCGCTTGAGCCCCAGTGCCATCATGCCAGCCAGATAGTACCGTTCATCCTTTTGGCACAAAAGTGGTGCCCCTGCATCGCCCTAAGAAGGGGAAAAAAAAAAAGACCCAAACAAAAATGCAGATGTTCATGTTAGAGTTTACATTGTTCATGCAGTCATTAATTCATGAATATTTATTGACAACAGTATACAAGTGTGAAGTGGCCCCTCCTGACTTCCATTCATTCTTAGCTCAGTTGAACTACAGTACCAGGCAGGATGATGAGGCAGCAGACTGTGTGCACAGGAGGGCATTAGAGCTGAAAACCTGACCCCAACCGGTCCAACAGGCTTGCTCAGATTGAGGGATCACTCGGGCCTGATACAGCACGTCAGGACTCACTTTTGCTAACATGGGCAGAAGAAAGAGGTTTTACTACAAGAGAAAACGGATACAGAGGGTATACACATTTGGAACAAATAGTGATGCTTACGTGTTGACCTTTTATATCCCCATCCTGTTGTCACACAAAATGCCTCTTGATCAAACCTCCAGTTTTCATCTGATATACAAACTGGGAATACTGAAGATCCTGGGGGAAACCCAGACATCAGATCATTAAAAAAAAACAATATGCACTCAAGCAACTGCTCCAAACACCATGGTCCAGTAGTACATCCTGTTCCAAGATAGTCCTTGGAACCAAAGGTCCAGGGGGCTTTTTATCAGGCCTGAAAGGCTCCACTTAACACACTTTTGATTTTGCCCAGGTAGAAGGAACAATTTCATGTCCAACTCCACCACCTGGTCTTTTAGTTCTGCACATTTTGGTAATCTCCCTGTCCCAACACACCAGATTCATCTAATTGGCTAATTAACAGCTCTTTCTGGATCAAAACTGACATGTTTATTCAAGGAAAGCAGCACAATTTACAGGACAGTGCTCTCTATTTCCAGGGTTGGGAACCTGTGGGCTGGGATGTGGTCTTGTACCTAGTCGAGCTGGAACACTGAGGTAGAGGAGAGCAAGATCATGTAGTGGAGGGTAGCTGCCATCATACGGCTGGCTGTAGACTGCCTTGACCGTTACACTCTGACTTCCTACAGAGTTGAGATCATGAGCGCCAAGCAGCACCATATCTCCAGCTCTGCAGAAGATGATTAAAAAATAAAAATCCAAAACAGAACCAGTTGGTTATTTAGACAAGAAAAAGTGGAGATAAATAGCTTTTTAATGCAAGTTCACTTATGCTGCTTTAGTTGGCTTACTCAGCACGACAGTGGCGCGCAGTCAGCACCCAGCGCTCGTCTACGAGGGTACCGCTGCAGTAGTGGTTTTCTTCACTTTGCAAGCTGACCTGCCAGGGCCAGGAGTGAGGACATGCCTCAGTCAGGTTTACCACCCTCAGCTCTCCGTTGGGTTCTGAGGTCTCGAAGCCTACACAGCCTTGATCGAGCTTGCAGGCTTTCACTTCGGCCTGGCCACACTTTTTCACTTGCATGGAAAACACAGCCAGAAGAAACTTATTCCTCCTTGAATAAAAGCTCACAAAATACCTAAAGCAGAGTTTATCTAGTTGTGTGGTGGTAGAACATTAAGGGCAGGCTTTTGTAACTTGCTAAAAGATATCGCAATTTTTCCAAAAGGTGTTCAGCCTTCTTGACAGGTTTACTACACTTTTATTCCACATTTAGCAACTCAACAAGATGCTTGTATTTGATGTGTCACTTCTATACTACTTGTTTGTTAGAGGTCATGGTCATGTTTTTTTAATGACAAGTATAGACTACTGTACATCTAACTAGTCCAAAACATTAAATCATTTTTTATTACGATTTGCATGATGTGTGCAAGTTTATTGCCAGCAGAAGCTAATTGTTCTAGCCATGTACATTCACCAGAAGCAGCATTGATCTCTGCTACCATCTTCCAACCTTTACTTTTCTCAAAAAGCAGTTAGTTCCCACTAACTTACTGTAAAAGGTACAAACTAAACTTCAGCAGGGAACTGAAGAAACGTCTGACCGCACACACCACTCAATTTGGATTTGTCTGTTTACAACATCATACCCAATTTCGAGAAATGTTTTGCCTTCACTAGTGATTCAGATTACTAATTTATTATCAAAACATTTTTGCTGTACACAAAGGTTCTCATTTTTATTCATCAAATCAACCATCTATGATGCGTATTCTGAGAATTCCGCAGAAGAAATAAGGGGCTTACCTGATAATTTTTTGCTTGCTGCGTCTCCCTCCACCATAAACGGGAAAGAAAGAAAAAAAGCATGAAAACAGTGGATGCAATTCTCTTTACTGAGATGCAAAACACACAAACAAAAATTACCTGGTAACATCTTCCATGTGCCAGCAGCACCAAGTTGACCTTTAAATGGAAGAAAGAGCATTGGTACATTCCACCATGAACGTGACTGTACTTTTGATTTCATTTTTCAAAGTACCATTGATGATGGAACTAATCCACTGGACGTAAAATGCAACTCTGGTGTAGACCCCGGGTCTCTTAGCACGGCCACAACCCACTCCCCAGCTAACGATTCCAGCAATTTCATACCGCTCTCCTGTGAAGCAGGACAGAGGACCCCCAGAATCCCCCTGTTCAGAAAGACAGTGATTGAGGGAGGGGGTTAAAAAAAATAAAAATAAAACCACACTAAAACACCCACCCTGGGGACAGAAATCGAAACAAAATCAGTCAAATAAACGTCAGCATGCAGCAACAAAACCTACTTGTCATGTAAAATATCCTGTACTGTACCTGACATGCATCCAAACCTCCCGTCACCTCTCCAGCACACATCATAGAGGAACGGATAACACCTCCATAAAATTGCACACAGCTATCAGGCTCCACTATGGTAATGTTGACCTCTTGAAGCTTGGTTGCACGTGGGCCACCTGGGCACAGGACAGCCGTTTACCAGTTGTAGTCCCCCCCCCCAAAAGATTCAGACGCACACAGTATCAAAAATATTAGACCACAGTGCTGCTGATTAAGCCATTTTTATTGGCTGAAAATTTTTTTGCTCACAGGAGCTCCGAGAAAAGAATAAACAGGTTTAGATTTTTAATAATTTATTTTATTTCTAAAGAAAAGTTAACACGTCAAACTAGTTGGAAAAACGTGTATAATATTGATATGGTGAGATTTTGTAGCATTTATGGAAGGAGCCTCCAGTGTCAGCAGTAATGACAGCTCAACAGAGTTTACAGTCAATTCTAAAACTTTGCAAACCATAAGTACAAACTAAAGCTAAAGACCTTGAATTAATCGCAATACATAAAAAAAGGAGTATAAACCTTCACTCAAAATGACTCAAAACCTTCACGTCAGGCCTGTGTCTGCCTGCTGCAGTGACCTTCGGGAGCAGAGATACCTACTCTCAGTAGTGGAACCCCAGCCTGTGACGGTGCATCGTTTCAGGGACGGTAGCTCTCCGCTCCAGACAGGAATGGGCCTTACACACTCGTTAAACACCAGAGGAGTCTGCAGCTTCAGCAGAGCGAGGTCATGGTGCTTGGTTATGCTATTGTAGTCCTCGTGGTTGATGATTTTAGCCACTTTGGAAGTCTGAACACAGGATGAGTAGAGATTAATCCTAAACGTCATTCATGGAACACTTTATACACGTGGTAGCTAAATCGCATACAGTGCTCGATTAGATAGATGCAAGTAGAAAAGTACAACCTAATCAACCGTGATGCCTTAGAACCAACAGGTTTTGACCCCTTTGTTACTTTGTAAACAGCCAATACTCATTGCAAAAAAGCACACTGGTCTGAATAGAGTTAAACATCAAATCATTTCATCACTTACAATTCCTTATAAATCCTACAAATGTTTAAGCAGTTGTTATGACACAATGCTAACAAACATCTGACAGACAGACTCCGACGACCCGAACACAATCACACTGCGGTAGAAGCACAATAAAGCACAAAAAGAGGAAGGCCTCTCAAATAAAAGGTATGGTTTAAACAAACCAAAAAAAACATTTAAAAGACGCCGCTTTCAAACCGTGTGAATGGAAAGTGGTATAAAATTCCACACTTATGAAGGAAGCAACCAAAAAAAAAAAAAGTCTTGTCTTGGTCTACAGAGGCATTTTATAGAGAATATCAGTAGAGCTCAGGTCATGCACTGGGACATTTGTTGAAGTACAAGTCATTTAATCGATTCTGGTCCATTATAGACAAGAACAGCTCTGACAAAATGGTTTTGAAGCTGCAATAAAACTAAATCACAAGGTGATGAAGATACACAGGTATACATACCTGTTGGCAGGACTCTGTTTGATTTTCCAGATCATGTTTCCCAGCCATCACGGTCCACAAGGATTCTTTAGAATATCTGGTCATGGAAGAAGACTATCAAAGGTTTCTCACAGACAACTAGGTAGTCAGAAATCTGAACACAATACAACATTCACACAAAAAATACAGACTCATTGACTTAACGATGAATAGAAGTTTAACAGGACACGTTAGAGTGGTGTGAATCAGAGATGTAGTCACTTGGGTCATCTATTTTGGGATAGAATTAATTGCTCAACACAGTTTTAATATAGAGCTTAGGATTGCGGATCTCATCTCTAATCTTACAAGCAGTTACGGAACCTGATACAGAATCTGATCAGATCATCTTCACATCCCTCCTGAGACAAAGTGGATCTGCAATCTATCCCAGGAACACTGGGTGAATACCAAGGTGTTAATACCACTTACACATAGGTTCACACACTACACACCTACAGGTGATTTACCTGTTAGAGGTGGGAGAAGACCAGAGATCCTTGAGGAATCCCACATCACAATATGCTTTTTGGCTAAATAAAGTTCTTATCCGCTTGCATCGAGATATTTACCGTCTGAAACAGTGGCTGGCTGTGATGATCCAGTACTCACTGATGATGGCACCACCGCACGCTGGCATGTCGGCAAAAGTCAGCGCCACCTGCCAGGGCCAGGAGTGAGGCCACGCCTCTTTACCGCCCACAATCCGTGGCTCCGCCCCCTCCTCCATTGTGAACGCCCTCACACCGGCTATTGCTTTACCACACAGTCAACATTAGACTAAACAGCACATTTACCATAAAATAAGATAATTTGCATGTGTTAATGTGATTAGTCAGATATTTACAGTTCAGTGTGTATTCATCATACCTTCTAAACTGTTCTCATTGGTACCGTTTCCTTCA
The DNA here is from genome assembly GCF_022655615.1 of Tachysurus fulvidraco. Classification (NCBI taxonomy): domain Eukaryota; kingdom Metazoa; phylum Chordata; class Actinopteri; order Siluriformes; family Bagridae; genus Tachysurus; species Tachysurus fulvidraco. The sequence continues at coordinate 15,650,405 of NC_062536.1, forward strand.
TAAACCTGATGTGATGTGGTTCCATCCAGAGTGGAAATCTTGCCGGCTGCAAAAGTTTGTGTGTGTGTGTAATATATATATGTGTATGAATGAAGTGAGAGAGCGTGTGTGTGCGTGTGTGTATGAAGTGATTGTGTGTGTGTGTGTGTGTGTGTGTGTGTGTGTGTGTGTGTATGAAGTGATTGTGTGTGTGTGTGTGTTTTTGTACATTTGTTTATATTTAGAATTTTACCTCCCTAAACCTTTTAGCTATAAAGGTTAACAGTAGGCTATAACTCACCAAGTCCACTGTTAAATAACGTGAAGATGAGGCATGTAACAGCAAACATCTTTAAAAATGATCCACACATCACAACACGACCACAAAAACACGGCGAGTGAGTTACAGAAACATCCAGCTTTAACACCTGAACCCAATTCTCAGCTAATTAAACCCTGACCTGCAAGCAATATTAAAAAAAGTGTATCATTTAGCCACACGATGGCAGCAGGAGCGCTAATGTAGAGGCAATATGACTCACTTGATAGATTCGATTCTTTTGGCTCCAATGAATCGTATTTAAGTTCGATTCCTTTGATTCACCAGTCAGAAAACAGAGAGCTTGTTGGACAACATGTACTACTAAGCTACATGATTTTTTTAAAGACTGATGACAAAAAATCTGTAATAATTAGTATAATATGCAATTTTGTCATTCATAGTTTTATTATTATTATTTTTTTTACATAATTTTAATAAATTAAATAATCTCTCTTGATAAGTTTCAGTATCTGCTGCATCCTGGTCAGAGCTATGATGGATGACCCTGGAAACAAATGGAGACAAATGGAGACAAATGGAGGTCAGAAAGTTATCAGACTAAATGTTATTAATTAAACCTTGCACAAAAGCCTGCCGAACTCTGACGGCATATCTTATCTCAATAAGGTTGTTTACTTCTGTGAATTTCTTGCAGATTTACATCACATGGACACAGAGCAACCACACCACCACCACCACCACCACCACCAGGCTTCATACACACGTCTTTCCTGAAGCTGTCAAACACGCCACCATCAGTCTCCAAACACTTCCCGACACTCACAATCACACACAACACACACACACACACACACACACACACACACACACACACACACACACACACACACACACACACACACACACACACACACACATTGTATTCTCCTATACATTACAGAAACCAGTTTTCACTGGTTTCTTAATTTTATTAATAATTCTGTTCATCGTCAAGAATTTAGTATCGATTAAATACATTGAACTCTTATCACACGTATACTTGCGTTACACGTTATATGTCCTACATCTCATTCCTTGTTCTTCTAGTTATTTAAAGAAACAAGTGGAAAACCCCAGTTGACTTGACCTAATATATCTAGCTCAGTCCACCATGGTGTTATTTGTAGTGTTTTGAGCTTTGAATACAGTGCAACTCTGTAGCCAGGGCACGAAGGTTATTTAGTGATCGTTCACATTGCACAAAAAACAAATCAGATATTCTGCAAATGCCATTAGGTTTGATACTCTGTGCTCCTGACACATATGTCTAGGCATACCTCCAGTGCCACAGTTAATCTTATCTATATTATACTGCAAGATAATCAGTCTACATGGAAAGCACGTTAACAGGGGAGGTTCTAGACCTTTTTAGAGTGGCTCCAGCCCCCTTGTCTGTGATCTCAGCCACCCTAAAACTATAAGTATAATTTTTACTTTCAAAAATAAAAAATTAAAATTACATTAAAATGCAGAACATGTCGATTTGAACGGAGAAGCACAGGCACGCGCAGCGTGCACGTCAGTCAGAGCTGGAGGCGTTTATCTATAACGTTAATCGGCGGAAAGCCGCAAAGACTAAATAAATACTAGATAAAAATAACATTTATTGATTTGGTCTTTGTCTTGTGAAATATATATATATATATATATATATATATATATATATATATATATATATATATATATATATATATTGTTTTATTAATGACTGCATTCATTGGACACACTGTTTGTAGAGAATGCACACATACATGAACTGATTCAAGACTGACATAATTACATCATGCATAAAATGTTGGTGTCCACTTTAGCCATTTTAAATAATACCATAACATTTGACTTACTATGTAGTCATATAATATATAATATAAAACTCTTCTCGAAATCCTAGAACCGCCCCTGCACGTTAACTAGGAAACTTCTCCTTAGGCTGCTCGTTGATCTCGGTAAACACAGGTTAATATTTTATTGTAATTGTTTTTCATTATTAACCATGAAATGATTTACAGGAAATGTTAAGAACTGAAAAACAACTTCAGTTACAAATAAATGCCAGAGGCAGAGAAACCTTCCAGCAGCCCCACAGTGACGCATGACTCAGCTTTTGCTTTAAACACAGCTGACATCTTCTCCCTTCATCCACTTTGTCCAACACAAGAAGCTGTACGCTTACCTGCTCCAGGTCTTCTTCCTTTTAAAGCTAAGAATAGCCCGACCTTTCGTGTTTATCAATTTTTTCTTCCTCAGTGAGCACTTTTTGTACATTAGAGCATTTTCTTGCATGAGTTAACTTCAACTTGATTTCCCTGGTGCGGCCTAAATTCTAATTTCATACTTCATTTCTTCAGTAAACTCCTTTATGAGAAAGTAGGAATGGGAATTATTATGTAAAATGAACAACCTTGGCATAATTTTACTTCTAACCATTTATAATGAATCAAATTCATCAGTGTCGTTTAAATCCACCTTCTTGCAATTTCCTGTGGAAATGTGCACATGTTACATTTTACTCTGTTGTCAGGTCACGTAGGCAAGAGAGTGAAATCCCAGTGAGTCGTATACAAGCCTTCAGAAATGATACGGTTTGGATTTTCTTTATTAAATAAAGGAATATAATTTCACACGGGATTTGGTAATGACATGAAACACACTGCAGTGCTGAAGCTTTTTCATGACAGCTGAAGAATATGAAGGAAATGTTCATGAAATTCTGATCACAAGTCAACATGGAGAAAACATGAGCATCAAAAAGCACTTAAACATTTGTCTTCGTTTGAAAGGCAAAATGAAAAGAGCCTGATACGTAATCATAAATCATCATCGTAAATCATATAGAGTTCTGTGATGTTTGTCGTTTTGGGCATTTCTATATTCACAAAAACTTTTGGAATAAGAAAAAAAAATGACTCATTTACTTGGGTGACATTCCTGCAACTTTACACACGTAATTCAATGTCACTCATACAATCATGGATAAAAATTGTACACAAAGCAAAACATGGGAAAAGAAAAGCTTCCCAATCTTTCTGCGTCAAGCGGAGAATGTCGTCATGTTCACAGAACACATTTCAAGAGCAATCCAGTACTGTCTGTTTGGTCCGGTCCTGTCCGGTCCGGTCCTGTCCTGTCCTGTCCGGTCCTGTCCTGTCCTGTCCAGTCTGGTCCATCTGAAGTTGCTGAACCAGAGTGAATAAAATACATGTTTTTGCAAGGGATCTTTAAGATGTTCTCACTTCTGAAAAGAGATCAGATAAAGCTAAACATAAGACGAGTCGATGTACTATATGCTGAGCTCTGTCGCACTACTGCAGCATGGATCCTTGACATTAACCCTGGATCTCCTTTTACACGGTACACCTCCTGTTTCCTTTCAGCACCATTGATTACAGCAGGCGCTTTTGAAAGTCAGCTCAGGATCTGTGTGTGTGTGTGTGTGTGTGTGTGTGTGTGTGTGTGTGTGTGTGTGTGTGTGTGTGTGTGTGTGTGTGTGTGTGTGTGGATTGACTCTGCAATCCCTCAGTAAAGTAATCTCCTGACTGTGTTTTAAAGGCTCTTCTTATCCTCCTTGTAGTTTCTTCTCCAGTCTGTCCAGCTTGGCCAGGTTCTCCTTAAGCAGCTTGGAGCCAGGAGAGAGCAGGAGAGCTCTTTGGTAGTATGTTCTTGCTGCTTTATAGTCTCCCTGCAAGAAGAGGCAAATTTGAACCAAAAATGAGTTAATTTTTAATTGGGAATAAAGACAGATTACGCTCGTAATCAGAATTTATGCTTTACACACATATTTAATCAGAATTTATGCTTTACACACATATTTAATCAGAATTTATGCTTTACACACATATTTAATCAGAATTTATGCTTACGCGCATATTTAATCAGAATTTATGCTTTATTTATGCTTTTTATTTTGTTCCTGAGAAAGCATCCAGTGTCGGAGGAATAAAATGCATGCTTTATAAATACCTTTATATGCTGTATGCCACCCATGTTCATCCAGGCTTGTGACTGGTCAGGCTTGAGTGCAACAGCGAGCTTGTAGCTCTGTAGAAGAAAAATACTCATCACCGCCAGTAACAACACAAACATGCAGTCATGCAAGCACATTCACACGCAGACACAGGCACGCGTGCTGACACTGACACAGACACGTTGACACTGACACACGCGCTGACACTGACACAGACATGCGCGCTGACACTGACACAGACACGCGCGCTGACACTGACACAGACACGCGCGCTGACACTGACACAGACATGCGCGCTGACACTGACACAGACACGCGCGCTGACACTGACACAGACACGCTGACACTGACACAGACATGCGCACTGACACTGACACAGACACGCTGACACTGACACAGACATGCGCGCTGACACTGACACAGACACGCGCGCTGACACTGACACAGACACGCTGACACTGACACGCGCGCTGACACAGACACAGACACGCGCGCTGACACAGACACAGACACGCGCGGTGACACAGAAACAGACACGCGCACTGACACTGACAGACACGCTGACACTGACACAGACACGCTGACACTGACACAGACACGCTGACACTGACACAGACACGCGCGCTGACACTGACACAGACACGCTGACACTGACACAGACACGCTGACACTGACACAGACACGCTGACACTGACACAGACACGCGTGCTGACACTGACACAGAAACAGACACGCTGACACTGACACAGACACGCTGACACTGACACAGACACGCTGACACTGACACAGACACGCTGACACTGACACAGACACGCTGACACTGACACAGACATGCTGACACTGACACAGACACGTGCGCTGACACAGACACGCGCGCTGACACAGACACGCGCGCTGACACTGACACAGACACGCTGACACTGACACAGACACGCTGACACTGACACAGACACGCTGACACTAACACAGACACGCGCACTGACACTGACACAGACACGCTGACACTGACACAGACACGCTGACACTGACACAGACACGCTGACACTAACACAGACACGCGCACTGACACTGACACAGACACGCTGACACTGACACAGACACGCTGACACTGACACAGACACGCTGACACTGACACAGACACGCGCGCTGACACTGACACAGAAACAGACATGCGCACTGACACAGACACGCTGACACTGACACAGACACGCTGAAACTGACACAGACACGCGCGCTGACACAGACACACGAACGCACGCAGACACACGCACGCAGACACACACACACGCACGCAGACACACACACACGCATGCAGACACACTCACGCACGCAGACACAGTCCTCTAACGCTTGTATCGCAGCACAAAGTAACTCTATACTGTAGAATTGTTCTCCTCTTGACCCAAAACTGTCTAACAGAATTTAATACATCTTTATTGTCAACCTCTAAACTTGATAGCAGCCTTCTGTGGCCAAAAAGAGGACCCAGAAGAGGGCCAGGAGTGCTGGATTCTGTCCAAGCACGAGCAGAACAGCCAAAAGAGCTGTATTTACAGGAAACCAGTGGGATTACCCCATCAGGCCAGCTAAAGGAGAACAGAGCCGAGGAAGTAAACATCAAGCTCCATTAAAACCCAGACAATGGGAATTCTATTACAGAGAGCCCTGTGTGGCTCCAGATAAGAGAGCAGTTATTTCTGAAGGATGAGAAGTTTAGAGAGAGAGAGAGAGAGAGAGAGAGAGAGAGAGAGCACACTAACTAACAAACTAACTAATCAACTTACTAACTAACTATCCCTCACTGAACTTCTTGTTATTCATGGAGACACGGACAGTTCAATAAAGTGAAAGAGGAACATCTGAGAAGGAGGATGAAGGGGAACTGACAGAGAGAGAAAGAGGGAGAGAGAGAGAGGGAGAGAGAGAGAGAGAGATATTGACAGAGACTGACAGACAAGAGAGAGACAGAGAAAGAGGTCAAAGCACCTCAAAGGCTCTGTCTAACTCATTCATCTCTCTGAGCTGGTTGCCTATGGAGAAATGCAGCTCTGCTTTCACTGCCATGTCCATCGGCTCCTGCTGCAGCGCTCTGTCTAAAGCATCCAATGCCTGTAACACACACAGGCACACACAGGCACACACACAGGCACACACACAGGCACACACACAGGCACACACACAGGCACACACACAGGCACACACACAGGCACACACACAGGAATTAATAAACCACAGCTGTAAAACATCTGTAAACCTTCATCCACATTCACTCACATATCACATGCGTTCCAGCTACACTGACATTAATGATGACAGACTCTTTTGATGTAAAATAATCAGAGTAAGATTTCCAGGACATTGTCTCTTAATCGGTGGCTAAGTGATTAAACAGGTCTACACAGTGCCTGTGGAACAGAGCTACACTGCACATGGAGATTTCAGCTTTCCGTGTTACCTGCATAATGCAGAAAAAATTAAGACATTCTTCTCTTTTGTTTTCTTGCGATGAAGAAACTGAGGTCGATATGTTTTTGATGATTAATAGATGGCTGAAATAACAGAATAAAACAGAATGAACCCAAGCTACTTAGAGCCTGATCTCTGGGGTTAAGGAGGATAAAGTGTGATGAAGAGTTGTCATATTAAATTCCACTCATCCAGAGAGAGAGAGACAGAGACAGAGAGTGAGAGACAGAGACAGAGACAGAGAAAGATTTTATTTCCACTTCAGGGAAAAGAGGCTAATTTCCGAAATGGAAGCTCAAACTCTGCTGCTGTAAATATTTTATATTACAGTAATGAACTTACACACACACAGAAATAGATGCACAAACACACACAGAAACACCCACAGACACACAGACATACACACACACCCACTGACACACACCCACTGACACAGACACACTGACACAGACACACTGACACAGACACACAGACATACACACACACCCACTGACACAGACACACTGACACAGACACACTGACACAGACACACAGACATATACACACATCCACTGACACAGACACACAGGCATATACACACACATACATATACATATACACACATACATATACACACATACATATACAAACATACACACACACACACACACACACACACACACACACACACACACACACACACACAGATACACACATACAGACATATACACACACAGACACACACCCACTGACACAGACATAATCACACAGACATATACACACACCCACTGACACAGACAATCACACAGACAAATATTCACACACCCACTGACTTATACACACAGACACATATACACACCCACTGACAGACATATACACACACCCACTGACTTATACACACAGACACATATACACACCCACTGACACAGACATAATCACACACCCACTGACACAGACAATCACACAGACATATATGCACACCCACTGACATATACACACAGACATAATCACACACCCACTGACACAGACATAATCACACAGACATATATGCACACCCACTGACATATACACAGACATATACACACACCCACTGACACAGACATATACACACACCCACTGACACAGACACACACACACACACCGACACAGACATATACACACACCCACTGACACAGACAATCACACACCCACTGATACAGACATATTAGCACACCCACTGACATATACCCACAGACATATACACACACCCACTGACAAACAATCACACAGACATATATGCACACCCACTGACATATACACAGACATAATCACACACCCACTGACACAGACATAATCACACACACACACCCACTGACACGGACATAATCACACACACACACACACACACACACACACACACACACACACACACACACACACACACACACACACACACACACACACACACACACACACACACACACACAGACTTATACACACACACACACACACACAGGCACACAGCCCTACCTCAGTGTGGTTTCCCTGCTTGCTGTATATAGCAGACAGCAGGCGGTAACACTCTATACAGCTGTTACTTTTCGAAATGATGCCCAAAGTCATTTTCTCGGCTTCTTTTGCACGTCCTGCCATCGCCAACACCTGAGCCTGAAGAGACAAGAAAAGAAAGAAAATGTCACCAGTGCATACGAGACGCCACAATGTGGCTCAGATGCTGATGTAAATCACATCACAGGCTCGGTAGAGACTTCGTTACATGCCAGAGCGCCTCATCTCTCTCAGAACCACAAACAGCTGCGTGGCATCACGTAATGCCTTTCCTCTTCCTAAACACCAACCACTCGGCTTTCACTGCACATCCTCTAGCAGCTTACGGCAGACTAAGTCCAGTTTGTTGCTGTTCTACAATACAGACAGGATTAAAATGGAGCTCTCACCAGAGCGAGCCAGATGTCCTGGTTGTTCGGCTGCAGAGACGAGGCCTCACGGTACACCTGAAGAGCCTCCTCATAGCGGCCCGTGTTATAGTACAGCGCTCCCAGAGGAGTCAGGATATCCACCTTACGTACCACCTGCAGCGCCCTGAGTGTGCGCACACACACACACACACACGCGCGCACACACAATTCTACACTGAATGTGGTCGATATGACAAAAAATATCATAACGTGTGGATCCTTGACATTAACCCTGGATCTCCTTTTACACGTTTCTCATAGCATTTCTACAAAACATGATATGCATCAGGACATGTAGGTTTCCTTCCACTGTAGTGTAGTTCATTAATAACCTTCATAATAATCAACATAACTAAAAGGCATTACATAACATTATGTCTGCTGCATCCATACAGAATGTATTTATATTTAAAAAAAAAAAAAAAAAAAGAAAAATTCTGAAAAGTTTACAATGTCTCAGAGAGGAAAATTTTAATATCACATTTAAAGAAGAATAAATTATTATTATTATTATTATTATTATTAATGTGCAGTGTTTAGTTTAAATTCAAACTTCTTACAATTTATTAAGTATAATTTAGTTAAGACCGGGGGGATGGTATTTTATTAGCATGTTTTCCTGTGCGTGTGTGTGCGTGTGTGTGTGTGTGTGTTGTTCCCATGCTCTCCCCGTGCTTCAGAAGTTTCCTTCAGGGTTCTCTGATTTCCTCCTCCAGTCTAAAGATGTTCTAGGCTGAATGGCATCTCTAAATTGTCTGTAGTGTGTGTGAAAGGGTGTGTGATGGGGTTAGCAGGATAAGCAAATGGATGGAGAAACAGTTTAGACCAGAGCTCTGGAGCCCCACCAGTTTATTCAGTCGCTGGTAGAACCTGAACATCTGGTCAAACATCAGCGGTTAAATGCTTTCTATGAGAAACTAAAATCCTAAATCCTGTCTAATACTTTCTTAATAAACCTGTCACTTCCTGTTGTTTTCTACATTACAACAGCAGTGTACAACCTGTTTTTTTTTTAATCTCTTACATGTTTCATATACTTGAAATTGCTCCTCGAACCAGTTACCATCAGGAACCCTAACCTGAGGGCCTTCGTATATCTGCGACTGAATCGAGCCGTTCATCAGCTTACCGTTTATACCAGATCTCTGCCTCTTTGCTGTCGTTAGAGGAGCGCAGCAGACGGGCCAGATTCACCATGGCAACGTAGTGAGAGGGCTTCAGCTGCACGGCATGCTGGTAATGATCGGCCGCTCGTTCGCCATCACCTGAGAGAGAAGACAAGTACTGAGTACTGAGAAGGGAAACAATCCACAATTCAATTCAATTCACCTTAAAAATAATACACAGTATCACTGTTTTTTTTTATAATTACTGAAGACAAAAAATATTTTACAATTTTTTTCTTTTATTATTTTAATATTTTTAAATAAATAAGTGTTGCAAAGTAAAAATTTAGAATCAACAATAAATCGAACTGCACAGCTAGTATTCTTTATTAACTCTGTTTTAATGTAGGGTGCCAATCATTTTGGTGATGATACCTGTGTCCACCAGGAACACTCCATAGTTATTGTGGAGGTCAGAACTGTCAGGACAATTCTCGATGCCCTTTGTGTAAATATCATTCGCTTCTGCAAACCGCTTCTGCAACCAAACACACAGACATACACACACACACACAGACACAGACACACACAGACAGACACAGACACACACAGACACAGACACACACAGACACAGACACACACAGACACAGACACACACAAACACACACAAACACAGACACACACAGACACACACAGACACACACAGACACAGACAGACACAGACACACACAAACACACACGAACACACACAGACACAGACACACACAGACACAGACAGACAGACACAGACACACACAGACACAGACAGACACACACACAGACACAGACAGACGCACACACACAGACACAGACAGACAGACACAGACACACAGACACACACAGACACAGACAGACACACACACAGACACAGACAGACACAGACAGACACAGACACACACAGACACACACACACACACAGACACACACAGACACAGACACACACAGACACACACAAACATACACAGACACACACAAACACAGACACACACAAACACACACAGACACACACAGACACAGACACACACAAACACACACGAACACACACAGACACAGACACACAGACACACACAGACAGACAGACACAGACACAGACAGACACACACACAGACAGACACAGACAGACACAGACAGACACACACACAAACACACACAGACACACAGACAGACACAGACAGACACACACACAGACAGACACAGACACACACAGACACAGACACACAGACAGACACACACACAGACAGACACAGACAGACACACACACACAGACACAGACACACACACAGTCAGTACAGCAGTCATTCTGGTTCGTTCCTCACTATGAGAAACAATGCAAAACTGATGGGAGGAACAGAAAGATTTTATGTAAAGGGAACTGATACACAGAAACATTGAGGGAGGAATATAAAAAAAGCGAAGAAAGACCTGGTCAGCGTAGAGAGATGCTAAACTGGAGTATGCGTCAGCAAACTGTGGCCCGAAGCGAATCGATTCCTTTAGCATGTGCTCAGCTTTTTCCTCCTTCCCCTGAGACCTGCACATCATCGTTCCAGTTATTGTGTGAAGAACAAGAGCTCCAGTCATGCACATGTTTGAGACTAGACCGTACTGAAAGCGTTTTTAAGTATTTACCCCCTTGAATTTTTGGAAATGATGTCATGAGCGTACACAAAATAAACCATGACACGATTTTGTATATCAAAACTTTAATCAATACTGTTACAGAACTTTGTCTTGGACTTTTTTAATTGACGGAATCATAAAGCCTAAATAGCTGTGATCCTTTGGTGAAGCTGAAGGTGAATATTAAGCAGTGTGTGTGTGTGTGTGTGTGTGTGTGTGTGTGTGTGTGTGTGTGTGTGTGGTTTACTTGAGAAGGTTGCCCAGGTTGAAGAGTGCACGGTTGTGTTGGGGGTTAATATCAAGTGCTTTCCAATAGTAGAGCTCTGCTTCCTTTGTGTCATGAGTCAATGTGCCCAGGTTATTCATGGCACTGGCATGCCGAGGGTACAGCCTACAGGGAGGGAGAGGGAGAGAGAGGGAGGGAGAGAGAGAGGGTGAGAGAGAGAGAGCGCGAGATAGTGAGAGACAGCGTGAGAGAGAGGGAGAGAGAGAGAATATACCGGGCATGAGAGAGAAAAATAAACAGAACATATCAGGGAGAGAGAGAAATCTACACAACATATGTGAGATATATATATATATATGAGAGAGAGAGAGAGAGAGAGAGAGAGAGAGAGAGAGGGTGTATAGAGACTTCATTAAGCTGCTCCAGTATTACAGCCTCATTTCTCACTTCAGACTTTTGCAAATAACAAATGATGCCGCTGACAGGAGAGCAATTTTTAATGTCCGATGATTTATAGCAGCAAACTAACAAACTCTAAACAGTGCGTCTGATTTTCTTTGTGCTGTTACATTAACTCAGCAGGTATCAGTGCTGCCTTACAGCTCAAGGCTCCCTGGTTTCATCCAGAACTTGAGCTGCTGTCTGTGTTTCCTTACATGTTCTCGGTGTTTCTCATCCCAGGGCTTCCTGCATGCTCTCTGGTATCCATGTTTATGGCGTTCCTCCCATAAACATGCTGGGGAATGGATTCTATATGCCGAATTACCCTCTAGGTGTAACTGCGTGCATGCATCAACTGTCCTGTGGTGAACTGGTGTCCCATCCGGGATCATACGGCCTCACCCACAACTGGCTTGTGATGCTGTGATTGACAGTATGTTATCCCTCCCACCAGCTACAGATAGTCATCACATCACCGGGACATGAACTGGGTTACGTTTGCAAAATCAAACCCGGCCATTATTCGTACTGAAGTATGTCAGATTGGATTTCTTTATGCTGTTGTTTTAAAACGTGCCTTGAGAACCAGAAACATCAGTGTGTGCACCCGGGAAAAGAAATGTTACTTTTTTAACACGGCCCCTAAACAACGAAAGGGCGTTACAATGGGGAAAAAAATGCCAGCAAGAGTTGCAACATGTTCAGTTGTTCTGCTTATATTTCCAAAACACACACACACACACACACACCCACACCCACACCCACACCCACACTCACACACTCTCTGACCTCAGAGCTGTTTTATAGTGGTGAATAGCGGCCTGGTTTTGTCCTTTGTCCTTCAGGAAGTTGGCGTAGTTGTAATGAACTTTTGCATTGTGAGGTAATGTTTGAATACCAGACCTGAGACATTATTTTAAAAAAAAAAAGAGAGAGAAAAGAGAAGAAGTCATATCTATGTCAAAAACAAATCTTGAGAAAGATAAAGAACACAAAATTCCAAAAAATTCTCTGTTGACACGCACACACACACACACACACACACACACACACACACACGCACACACACATACACACCTAAAGAGTGCTTCTCGAGAGAGCCAGATCTCGTTTTGCTGCACGGTTTTCCAGGAGAAGAGGAGGATGAGCAGCAGCATGGAGACGGTGAGCGCCGCTGCACCCAAACGACTCAACACGGCACACAGCCGGTTCAGCCCATGCACCACCAGGATGCAGTAACCCATACTGCAGAAAGCGAAAGAGAGAAGTGTGAGAGAAACTCAAGCATATAATCAACTCCAGAAATCTAAAAAAAAAAGGATTAACAAAGATACACAAGTACACAGTAGTCATTAATATTTATAACATTAATATTTTAAAATACATTATTGTTAGAAGTCCTCACATTACTGACTTTATTATTTAACTGAAAGTCAGCTTTTTTTCAGGTTGTTCACACACTCAGCTCAAATTTCCACCCACTCAAACAGATATGCCTAAGATGAAACCAGGAAATGTTGTGTGGGGTTTGCAGATGGTTGTTTTATAATGTGTACACAAATTAAATAAGGGCCTTTAACTGGCATCCAGGTGTGTTCGGGAGTCGAGCGAGCAAAACCCATCCTGCTGTCTGGGTGCCAAGGGCATACTCTCGCCTGTCAATCACAGCTACAGCAGCCAGTTGTGGGCACCGGTGAGCTTGTGTATGCAGAAAATGGCAGACGTTAAGCTAATGCTTAGCTGAAGTCATGATGCAGACAACCTTCAACAGTCAAAAAGATGCATCAAAGCAAACTAGATACAAATTAGATTCAAAACAAACAAAATCCAAAGCAAACTAGAACAAAAAAATGAAACCCAAGAGAAAGACCACGTACAAACTAGGTCCAAGAAAAAGGAGATCTAAAACAAAGTAGATCCCAAGCAAACTAGAAATCCTGAATTACGTCTGGGGTCAATAATGTATGTATGTGTGTATGTGTGTGTGTGTATGTGTGTGTGTGTATGTATGTATGTATGTATGCATCTATGTGTGTGTGTGTGTGTGTGTGTGTGTATGTATGTGTGTGTATTCATCTATGTGTGTGTATGTGTGTGTGTATGTATGTATGTATGTGTGTGTGTATGTACGTGTGTATGCATCTATGTGTGTGTGTGTGTGTATGTACAGTATGTATGTGTGCATGTGTGTGTATGTGTGTATTCATCTATGTGTGTGTGTGTATGTATGTATGTATGTGTGAGTGTATGTATGTGTGTGTGTATCCATCCATCCATCTAGAGCCAAACCCTCATATTTTAAATATGGACCCTGGACCGTTTCCTCCACACATGCTGTTCGTGCTCATGGCCAAAAAGTTTGCCTTTCTTCTCATTTGAACAGAGTTGATCTTGATAATCCCAAGACTGACTGGATTTATTTGGCTTTTAACTGCGGAAGCATTTTAATGATACTTAAGATTTTAATAATATTATATATACATATATATATATTTTACATGATGTATTTTAAATACTTTTTATTATTTTTCATAATTAGTGCACATCATAATTAGTGCACCAAGTGTCTTGTTTGTGTTAAAAGCTCTTTGGCTTTTCCATATCATAATGGATGATGAAATTTCACACTTCTACACAACCTCATATTTGCTCTAAGAAAACAATAAATCTTGGGGATTATTTGGTGGAGACTGTGAACAGGTTTACAAAAGCATTTGTCACAGATGACAATTTGATTACATTTGCTTTAATGAGAGAAGTAGTTCGTCCAGTCGTCCTATTGTGTGCAGTGTTTGTTTCATCGTCATTTTTCTGCTCCCTGGAAAGGTGCTCAGAACATTAAGATGACTTCCGTGATCGAATTTCAGAAAACATGGTCCTTCCGAGGCCCGTCTGGTGCATCCTGTCTCCTGTCACTTTGGATAAAAGCATCGTCCTAACGAATAAATGTGAATGGATACCGAGGATGAAGAAGTTTCTGATTAACTCCTAAGTGCATCACACTGGTAGCACAGCACACTGCCGAGACATTTCAACCTGCCTAGAAACTGAGGCACTGGAGCCATTATCAGTATCAGGTACTTAAGGAACAGGTACACAGGACTGAGCTGTTTCCTGTATCCCATTATACACTCATTATGCTCCAGTGTGCACATACACAGCAGTCTCCACAGATAAGAGCCTGATAAATCCTCAAAAACACATGGAACTGTGTGTGTGCGTGTCTGTGTGTGTGTGTGTGGTGGCTTAGTATAAATGACGGTTGTGTGTGTATGTGAAGTGAAAAAACAATAGATTGAGACAGAGAGCGAGCGAGAGAGAGAGAGTAGAGGAAAAACAAAATGAGAGACTGATGGAGAAAGACACAGAGAGAAAAAGTATAAAGAAAAGGTGAAGACATGAAAATGGATAGAGAGAGAGTGAAACTGGGAAAGAAACATATAAACAGATAGAGGCAAAGAAATAGACAGATAGCGACCGTGAAGAGACCGTGAAAACACGAAAAGAGACAGACTTGTGAGAGAAAGAGATGGTAAAAGACTGAAAAAAAAAACAGAGTGAGAAAGAGAGAGAGAGAGGGAGAGAGAGAGAGAGAGGGAGAGAGAGACAGACAGACAGACAGACAGATACAAATAGAAAGATGTGAAGCATTTGATAAGCACACCCTGTATGTAAGGTAACAAGACATCAGGGTATGAACGTGAAGAAACAGAAAAGAAACCTCAGCAGCATGAAGGGCAGGAAACACAATGACAGGAGATTCAGGCTGCTTCTTTACATCAGTAGAAGAATTAAAGAGTGTTTAAAGCATCAAGCGCTCGCAGTGAACAATTACATAAAGCTCACACTCACTGCACACTGTGCTTCAACTCCATATCCCAACCATCTTCTCAGCACATCTCACAGTCTCTCAAATTAGACAGCATCTGTCCTCTTAGTTCCTCTTTCCTCGGAGAAATGAACTATATTTGGAACGTTTCATGAATCTATTTCGTATTCAGCACCTCGCAAAACCTCACACAATCTCTAGAAGCTCAATTACTTATGCCGCAGTAGCACGACAAATCTAAATGACTCCTCAGCACGTGGTCAGACAATTTATCAGTTCCATACTTGCAAATGGTGATGTGTATTAAGGATCTAAAAGCTTCATAAGTGCCTTGGGTGAGTTTACTTAGCTAGTCCCGTTAGCTTTTTTCTGCTAATCTGAAATCATGTTTTCACATCAATTTGTGTATTATTTAACTTGCCTTCTAATGACTTCTTCACTTTAGGGGCTATAAGCTACAAGCAACAGCAGTATCGTATGCTACACTTCAACGAGAGACAAATTACAAGCGACGTGAGCAGCGTCTCACATGCTAGCGTGAGGGAGACTGGCTTTAGCACTGCATTTGCTAAACTAGCTTCTTATACGTCTTTTTAGCTTTGTGGATAGCATGAACAAAGCTAAAAGAGAAATTATCCTTTCTGTTTTGGTGGAATATAAATACAGTCTCTGAAATTTTAGGTGTTAAATTATGTTACAGAAAGAAAATTCATTTTTTACACAAAACCTGATTTGTTGCCTGTTCCCACACGAGGTTGTGAATTTCTGTAATGTTTTAAACAAAAAGTTGATACACCAGTGTGTGGTATTCCAACAAACAAACAAACAAATAAATAAATAAATAAAAGCAAGCTCTATAGCTGCTGTACCATTGCTGTGACTATACACAGCATTGTTATCTGTAAAACATAGAGTCATTTTTTCTGAGTCTGTACTTTTTGTCTTCTATTAGTTTTCCCTAATGTTTAATAAAAGATCACAGCTTCAATAACTTCAGTAAACCCAGGGAAAGCAACACCATTGGTATTTTTACTGTTTACACAAAATTTACTGTTAGCTAATTGGTGCTAGCCAGCTACCTAACAGCCTGCTAGTTTAAGCAGAAAATCTACGTAGTTAAAAAAAGATACTTAAATATCAATTTTAAACACAAATTACAACCATTTTAATAATAATAAAGAAATTTCTGTTCTGTCTGAGTGAAAAGTTAATATTCTTATTCGTGAGGTAACAGGTGAGCTAACATTAGCATAGCTAGATAATAGCTACCTTCTGCTCACAAAAACATTTCTAAATCTAGAACTCACAGCAACTCAGACATGACATGACTGAACAAAAAAATTAGATATTAGATGCTTTCCTTAGAATATGTGACTATTTATGTTTAACTTTATGTATGTATAACAGTGAGAGTAAAGGACTACAGGATCTTTATGCTAATATCATCTGAGCCTTGAATCTATGCTTACTGCTTAACAATTTAACAAAAAGAAATATTGCTGTTATAATTAAATGATGTGAGTCACCATACAGGTGAAGGAGCCGTTTCTATAGAAACAATAATTTGTACTCCAGCTGGAAATAATGCTAGAGCTGATTCTCTAAAAAAATAAATAAATAAATAAAGTAGCAACGCCTCAGAATTGAGAATTCAACACAAGTCATTTTAAGTTCTACCCCATGTATTGAGCATATTATAGTGAATACACGGAGTTAAATATAAGTGATGAAAGATTTTTTTAAGATTTTGTAAAGAAAAGAAGAAAAAAAAGGGACAATTAAGTGATCAGAGGAAGTATAAAATTTGAGGCTCATTAATATTTAAATAAACCAGAACATAAAATTTTATTGAGCTCAAAACTGATTAGGTTCTGCTAACATTTATCCACATGAGTCCTAAAGCCAGTTTAAATGCCAGTGTGATCCATTACAGCATTGGGGTGTGTGTGTGTGTGTGTGTGTGTGTGAGAGAGAGAGAGAAAGAGAGAGAGAGAGAGAGAGAGAGAGAGAGAGAGAGAGAGAGAGAGAGAGAGAGAGAGAGAGTGTGTGTGTGTGTGTGTGTGTGTGGGTGTGTGTTCATCACTACAGAATTAATTATGCATTATCTTCAACTGACCTTTTATTAAATGTTAGGCCTTATGATTTAAATCGCTGTGTTAAATTACATAGACACAAACACTAAGGTCAGAGTCTCCAAGCTACACATTTGTATTTCCTAGAAATCAGTAAAGAAGGGTTCACTGGAGCAGAGCACACTCTGTTAGCAACAGTGTGTATGTTGTGTGTGTTATTCTAACAGCACAAAAACAAGAGGAAGGAAAACTAAACCCAAAATCTAATTTGTGTCGTAATAGATAGCAAAAAAAAAATCCCTTCAGAGAATGAAAGGAATGAGAAGAGGTGAGAATCTTTTCCACAGAGAGCGGCTCAGTGAATGCAGCGAGGATCAATCTTGCTGAAATATGAAAGATTTGTTATAGAGGACTGCAGTTATTGGTAAAAATGAAAGAAGCTAAAATAAAGGTGGGGTAAATTGGTAAGGTTTCATACACACACTTGCAGACACACACGCAGACACACATGCAGACACACATGCAGACACACATGCAGACACACGAACCTGGGCATGTAGAGAACTCTCTCGGCCACCACAAATCCCACACGGAAGAACAGATTAGTGGCAGGGATAAAAGGGAAGACCAGGAACAATATTCCCACCAGCACCTCCCTGCCTTCCATCTTCTACAGAGAGAGAAAGAGAGAGGCAGAGAGAGAGAGACAGACAGACAGACAGAGAGATAGAGATAGTTAAACCTTGGCACCAATGCTTGCAGGTATATTACATAATTAGACCCCAGACAGTCTCGCCAATTCAGTTCAGTTTTATTTGTTTAGAACTTTACCAACAGACACAAAGCAGCTTTAGAGAAATCCAGATATAGATTTAGTTATATCTAATCTAGTGTGATAAAATAAGTAAGTCACACATGTGCAAGTCACAATTAAGTATCAAGTCATGAGTGTCAAGTCAAAGTCAAGTCGAGTCTTTTTTTAATATTTGTCAAGCAAGTGTCAAATTTGCCTCTTAAGTCTGACTCGAGTCAAGTCGAGTCCCCCATCTCTGAGTCTTTTAACTCAAGTGTCAAGTCGAGTCTTTTTTTAATATTTGTCAAGCAAGTCTCAAGTCTCAAATTTGTCTGCAAGTCTGTAGCAAGTCTGACTCGAGTCAAATCATATGACTGGAGTCCCATATCTCTGCTATATAGTATATAGAGTAATTATAGCATATATAACATATAACCGGTTTATCAAGCATGAATTTCTGAGATGTCTCTCTAAGGTGAGGCTGAGGAGTATGAATTAAGCCCCGCCCCTTTTGTTTAAAGTGAGCTGTGGTAAAAATACGAGTTGGAGCTGTGCTTCGGGCATATACCTGACTGGAACATTCAAGAATCCTTGTAGATAAGAAAAAAAAACAACTAAAATGCTGACAGAAAGTAAAAAATCCTCCACAGACCCTTTCCATGACATTAGCATTGACGCTGCAGTACCTGGTTGGATCTGATCTGTCAATTCAATTCAGTTCTTTTTAATCAATACACCACTTGTAAATATAGACACCGTCAACTAAGCAGCTTCATAGAGATCCGGCTGTAGGTTTAGTCCTCAGAGACGACAGTGCTGAGGGAATATACGGTATAAAGGACGGTTCATCACGTTTGTTATTTTCTCAATTGCACCCGATCTGTGATGTCATTGTCTGTGAGATAACAATTAACCTGACACTGTACTCTGCTCACAAAACAATTTTCTATATTTTAAAAGGGTTCTGCTGTGTAAAAGAAAAACTGTGCTTTTTAAACTCCAGCTGTTTTCCAGAGGTATAAATACAGTACAAGCAGAGAAAACATGACACCTTGTACAGAAGCAATGCAGCCAAACTGTAACGGCAGTACTGATTATTCTACCAATGTACAGCAGCCTAACAAACACTGGCTAAAGAAGTTAAGAACTGGGTCAAATGCAGCGCTAAGGCAAAGTGCATGTGCCCCAGGAGTGTGGATGTTGTGGTGTGATTAAGGAGAAAGGCTGGCGAATGGATTCGTAGGTCTTAAACACTGTCAATATCGCTGCCTGAGTGACAGATCGGCAGTAACACAACCCACACATACACGGGTGATGCACTATATCCGTAACAGATGCAGACGTGTGTGTATATACATTACATGTGTGGAAATAGATTGCTATGGCAACACTGAGTGAAAAGGAACAGATGCACACACCCACTAAAGCTGATGATGTTTTGTGTGCACTGTTAGAAAGTAGCAGTGGGTCATGGTCATGAGGACGACAATGATGATGACAATAACAATAATGTCGATGATGATGAGAGCTTTGGTGTTGTGCTTTATCTGATCTTGCAGATGTTTGCTATCACCGCAGTCCTGAAGGTCATCTGGTCTTTCTCACTCCTGTGCTGTACCTTTGTAACCCTCAATGCAGACGTACTCAAACAGGACGATTTTATTGTGTGTGTGTGTGTGTGTGTGTGTGTGTGTGTGTGTGTGTATGAATAAGTATTTAATGATTCTTCATTCCTGCTGGAAGGAAGTATGATGAGCTCCAAAAGTTTATTTCTGTTCTACAGTAGCAAACTTAAACCTGCAAATAAGCTGAGACAAAGTAACACACACCCACACAAACATAGCACTTTCTCACACTGTCCTGGACACACACTATAAATAATTCAACCAGGGGAAATGTGATCTGCTCATCACTGAGCACACACTACCCCAAAACTGACACGGGAAACACACTGACCCTCGGGACTCGGAGATCTGAGATGAGAAACTGCTTCAGACAAAAACCAAAGCACACACACACAAACACACACACGCACACACACAAACACGCACACACACAAACATGCACACACAAAGCAGATGTGCTGTTCTGGGAGTTCAAGGATGACTGACAGTCAAGAGTTTTTCATGACAAAGTAACGCTTCTGAGAATCCACATCTAAACTGCAGAAGTATGAAACAAAGTGCACTGCAAGGAAAAAAAATCCACATTCAAATGTTTAAAGATAGCTTAACATATTTAAACCCTAGCTTTATTTTAACTTCTGCATTTATTTCCATAATGAGGCAGTGCCTGATTCATCTCTAATCATTTCTAATACTCTAGTACGATTAGGTTTTAGACTTCTGTCAAATTTTTTAAAAGCTTAAATTTGGTCTCATCAGGCCAGAGATCCTTTTCTTACATGTTCGCTAAGTTTCTAGTGTAGGATTTCACAGTACATTTAATCCCATAATGACTTTTATTCCAATAATAACTCTTTCCTCGTCCAGCTTAGTGAACTGTCTAAGCTGTGCTTGCTCGGTGAACAGGTTCTCCCATGTGCATGGTGAATCTCTCCAGATTTTACGTTTTGAAACTTTCTGATTAATACCCACACAACTTAGTCACTGATGTTTTGGTGGACGATTTGCTCGAAGGCAGACTTGCAGTTGTTATATCTACTATCTACTTCCTTTTTTTTAAGCAATCGATTGAATGTGTACATGTGTGTGCTCTTCCTCACCTGTAGTGATGTAACACAGTGCAAGCAGAGAGCAAGCAGTCCCAGTGCCAACATCACAGCAGCCATGTTGCGCAAGTCCCACAGAGACTCCACTAAAGGGATGCTGCCCACCTTCAAGTACAACAGTCAGGGTTGCGTTTAATACCTAACTTCAATGCAGGCTTAATGCACACACTTATTCAAGATGACTTTGTGTGTGTGTCTGTGTGTGTTACCTGCCAATCATAGCACAGAACTATAGGAGCCAGTAACAGCCATGCATTAAAGGCCAGGAGATAGCAGTAAGTGAGGAACCTGGACAAAAATAAACAAATAAGTAAAGCAGACATGAACCACAAAATAAAATGAATTTAAATGCAGCAGGATTTGCGGTTATCAGAAAATAATCAGTGATGGGGTGAAGTGACGTGGCCTCACATGAAGCAGAGTTAATACTGTTATCACTGTGAACTTGATTATTTTCCAATAACATTACATCCGGAGGACTTTTATTCCTCTCACACCACAGCAATTTGGGAGATAAATCTGCTCAAGGAAATCCTCACTGTGCAATAATGTATAATGATATGGGTTCTAGATAAATCTGTATAAGAACAGGCTCACTGAACAGGAAGGTACAATGATTAATCAAGATTACTCTGTATAAAAACCGCTCACTGTCCAAGAATGTACAATAATATGGTTCTAGATGAAACTGCAGAATGTAACGCACAATACACAACACTGTACAAACAGAGGAGTTCTAGCTCAATTCTGGATAAGGATATGCATACTGCACAACATGACATAATGATATGGGGCAAGTGGTAGCTCAGTAGTTAAGGTGTTGGACTACTGATCGGCAGGTTGTGAGTTTGAACACCAGGGCCATCAAGCTGCCACACCTGGGCCCCTGAGCAAGGCCCTTAAGCCTCAATTGTTCAGCTGCATATTTGGAATAAATGTAAGTGTAAGATCTAGATACATATCTATAAGGACATGCACACTGCACAACACTGTGTAATGATATGGGTTCTAGATAAATCTGGATAATGATATGTATGCTGCACAACAATGTATAAGGATATGGGTTCTAGATAAATCTGGATAAGGTTATGTATGCTGCACAACACTGTAATTATATGGGTCCTAAATAAATCTGGATAAGGATATGCATGCTGCACAACAATGTATAATGATATGGGTTCTAGATAAATCTGGATAAGGATATGCATGCTGCACAACAATGTATAATGATATGGGTTCTAGATAAATCTGGATAATGATATGTATGCTGCACAACAATGTATAATGATATGGGTTCTAGATAAATCTGGATAAGGATATGTATGCTGCACAACATTGTGTAATTATATGGGTTCTAGATAAATCTGGATAAGAATATGTATACTACACAACACTGTATAATGAATGCCTGCATTCTGTGTATCGTTGTTTTATCTAGATTAATATCACTATAAAATATATGTTCCATATAAAGCTGCATAAATATATGCATAATGCTCAATGTATGCCTATATGGGGTCTCGATGAATGTGTGAGAAAATATAATGTTGTATGAGGATCGAGGTTCTAGATGAAGGTTGATGCTACACTGATACACTGGATGAAGGTGTAAGTTAAAGTGTTCAGGCTTGCCTGGTGAGGAGGAAAGGTGAGAAAGATGCTGGATTGTCTTGCTCTGAGAAAAGGGGCATGGAACCTCCCATGACCCACAGGCGAGCACAGAGGATGAATATCACCTATATTCAAACATACATATACACACACACACACACACACACACACACACACACACAAACACAGGTTTCACGCAAGACAGTAACAATGTAAATATGAAACCCAATCACATATTTAAAGACACTCACATACACAGAGATCACACATGTTCGTCTGATAAAGGGCCAAGAGATTCGGATAAGCTCCTTCAGCCTGAACCGAGAGAGATGCCTGAAAGAACGAGAGAGAGAGATTCTTTAATCTCTTAATGAATCCATGACTCAGGTTTCTGGAAACAAACAGGAGAATGAATCAGATCAGTCTTAATTTATTAAGGTTTTGTGGTTATCTGCCAATTCAGTTTACATTCATTAGATTTCACAGAGGAATCAGAGCTTCTTCTACTTATATTATATATATATATATATAAAATCTGAAATCTGACACTGGGACTCAATTGATAAATGTCTCCTCACAGAAAACTTCACCATTCATTCAATTCATATTCATTGATTTGTTACCGTCAGAGCTGCTGTTACGGGACCTTAAACAACCGCTTCGTAGCACTCAGAAAATTCAACAGCACTGTGGTATGAATGCAGCAGTCTCTGAGATCACACTGTATAGTAATACATCATGACAAGTGTGACAGGAAATGAGAAGAATGAGACAGCGGAGGAAGATGATGAGGAGGATGAGCGCTCACACAATTCACTGCACTTTTGCTGATTGATTTGCTAAAAAAGCACCAGCTTTTCCTAAGGACTCTGTGTGTGTGTGTGTGTGTGTGTGTGTGTGTGTCTCCCAAGCTCCATTATGCTCCAGGGATTCAGCTCACGGTCTTGACAACAAGACAGCATTTACTAAAATAGTTCCTGCCCCTCCCCCACTATTTGTCTTTTTGCCCTTCATGTCTCCCAATCCCACAAAGATAAAGGACATTGGGGAAGAAAAAGATGAATGAAAGATAGACAGGTCTGTAATGAAGCAGATGAACAATCATTTATTAAACATAACTATGTCATTTCCGAACATCTTCATTAATAATGCACATATAACATCTGAGAAATGCATTTATTCTGCATAACAAATGTAAACATAGCAAATGTATATATAGAGTACATTATGCGTTATAAGGCCTGACAGCCTGCTTATAAGGCATACATACCTTTAGTTACATCAAGAACATTTTTAATGTTATGCTTATGCAACCTCACAACGATGCATAACACATTATGCCTGGCATACGAATGTCTCTAATGCATAGATATTTAGTGTTTATACACGAATAGCATTTTAGGTTTATGTGACTTTAGATGCATTTTAAGTGCATTTGTTATATAGCACCCATAATGCATTATAATGCCTGGCATATAATGCATAAATACTTTATAAGTACATAAATAACATTATAATGTTATGTTTATGTTTATTCATAATGTTTCATAAAATCTGCATTTATAATGCATTTTAAGTGTATCTCTGCTATACAGCATCCAGAACACATTATAATGCTTTGAATATATATATAAATACTGTATATATAATATATATATAAATACCTTGTTCCTTTTTCTGTATGTCTGTCTTTTTCTTAATGCAGTTTAAGTGCATTTTTAACTAAAACATCATATGGCATGCGTAATGCATTATAATACATACCTACATACAATACGTAGCATATGTACGTTGGCATATAATTTATAACAAAAGTTATATAACTAACACATTATGTTATGGTTAGGTGACGATCATTTATCATAAATCCTGTATTCAGAATGTACTATAAGTGCATTTATAACATGTTATACAGCACACATAACATTATAATACCTGGCACACTTCTGCGCATAATGCATGAATATTTATATTTACATACATTTTAAGGTTATGTGACTTCATCACTTGCTATAAACCTTGTCTTAGTAATGTATTTTAAGTGTGACCTGTTGTGTTAAATAGCATGCATAATGCATTATAAAACCGTGCGTAATTCTAAATGCCCTCAATAATCTTAGGTTCCATAAATAAGCCATTAAACAGGATTATACCACGCCATAACCTCTATCCATTACCCAGTCAAACTAAACAAATATATATATAGTACTGTATCATTGCTGCTGTATTAAAGCATTAATGATTAACATGGCACACGATACAGCATAACATAAAATAAAGAGATGATCCAGAGCAGATCTCCAGCCAAGCAGCTGTGTATAATATCACAGCAGTGCTGGATGAGATCCAGAGAACACATTTAATATTAATTCAGCTCATCTACCTTGCTTCATCTAACTCACTCACAGCCTGCAGTCACAGCACCTTCAATTGCACCCTCTGCATGTGTGTGTGTGTGTGTGTGTGTGGAGGGGTTTGTTCTCCCCAGGGTCACAACGGATATGGATGCTATCCGGGTTTCAACAAACATGGCCATGAAGCTGTTGCTCACGAGGTCGATCTGCTGCGCTATAAAGCTTACCGATTAAGAGGCACGATGTTATCGCCGTGACGATTTTTGCTGTTTAATGTTAGTCTCGTTTCTAAATGCTTCTTTTCCCAACACAGAGCCAACACAAGAGAAATAAATAATCCAAATAAATAAAGCTGATCTCCCGGGACCTTTGACACCCAAATGTTGTGAATGGTGTGAGATGGAGTGAAAAACATCCAGCGAGTGGAGAAACTGTAGGTGGAAATGTCTTGTTGATGATCGAGGGTTCGAGCTGATGAGAAGGCTGCAGCGACACGAATGAACACTCTACAACCGCGAGAGAATGCACGGCAGCAGGAGACCAGATCGAGTTCCTCTGTGGTCAGGCAAGGAACATAAACCTACGCTTCAACATTTAAAGGAAATAAAAGAAAATAGCTGATAAATAACAATGTCTGTATTTTAGGACATAAAAACTAGAACACTTAAATCTACACTCTGATTATACTCTCTGCTGCTCATCTCTTCATTCATCAACACATGAGGCTGCTGAGAAATGTCATACTCAGGAATGTGGAAAATCCCTCTCAGTACTGTAAAATCTGCAGACTTTTAGGATTTTAATATCCATGCCCTTGTGAATATGTCCTTCAAAATGTGTGTGCACTAAGACTCATAATTAGCTAATGAATTAGTGGTCTGGGTCTGAATACATCAGTACTGCATGCTCCAGTCACACTACATTACTAATGAGTGCTGTATTCAGGCCAGAATACTAATTACTCCTACCTGACTACAGCATGCTCATTGCTTACAGGCAACTGAAACTGTAACAAAAAAAAAACTAACCTGAAACTCTAGTTATTCGTTTGCGTTATCAAAGCGGTCGAGTTGAGCTGTGCCGTACTGTCGCTATGACAAAAGGGGCGTGGCTTATTTGGTAGACGAGCTAGTGAGAGAGAAGTAAAAATCTCAACCAGACCATCCATCCATTTTCTGTTGATCCCATCCTACAGAGGGTCTCACACACACACTATTACTGTGTGTGTGTGTGTGTCCATGGTGGCTTAGTGGTTAGCATGTTCGCCTCACACCTCCAGGGTTGTGGGTTTGATTCCCGCCTCCGCATTGTGTGTGGAGTGTGCATTTTCTCCCCGTGCCTCGGGGGTTTCCTCCGAGTACTCCGGTTTCCTCCCCCGGTCCAAAGACATGCATGGTAGGTTGATTGGCATCTCTGGAAAATTGTCCTGAGTGAATGAGAGTGTGTGAGTGCCCTGCGATGGGTTGGCACTCCGTCCAGGGTGTATCCTGCCTTGATGCCCAATGACGCCTGAGATAGGCACAGGCTCCCCGTGACCCGAGGTAGTTCGGATAAGCGGTAGAAAATGAATGAATCAGCCAACGTGTATCTTAGTACTTCGGGAGGAAATTGGAATACCCGAAGAAAACCCCTGAAGCATTTTGAATACGAATTCTACACTCACATGCCAAATCTAACCCCCGTTGCGAGGCAAAGACCTTGTTGGTTTCAGGGTGCAAGTGTTAGGATTATTGCTATCGCTGTAAAGCTTTGTTGCTAGAAACCAGAACAGATCGCTGAACTCGGGTTTTACGGGGTCAGTGTTTTGTCGTTTTGACCGATCCCTTTAAGATTCTATGCAGTATCTAATGTCTAAAGGAAAGCCACAAACCCATTTATCATCTAAAAGGTACACTATGGAACCCATTTTTCTCAAAGGACAAGGTTTTTACTTTGTTTTTCTTAAGAAGATATATGGCTGGAGTTCAGGATTCTCCTGTAAGTAACAACACGTAAAACGGTGATTCATTGTAGTCGCTGCTTCTTCACTGTGTCGCTACTTTTTTGCCAATAATTCCTTTATCGGAGAGCTTTCAGCTTACACGATGTCGATGAAGGTTGCCATGACAACAGAAACTCTTTTATATTTTTCTAAAGCTGTTTAACTTTTAGCTTAGAGTTATAGGATCCAGCAGTGGCAGCATGATGATGCTTGAATTTCAACTCACAGCAAATACCTAATCGCTGTCGGTGACTAGATTTTATACAGACTAGTCGACTAATACGCTCACTGGTTGTTGCTGTGAGGATGTTGACTGTTTGGATTTTGGAAAAACCACCTCATACTCCATCAACATAAGGCTGGTCATTTTAGCCAATCCAGTGGTTTCACAAGTGCTTAAGGCTGTTGGGCCCCTGAGCAAGGCCCTTAACCCTCACTGCTCCAGTGGTGCTGTATCATGTCTGACCCTGTGCTCTGACCCCAACCTCCAAAGTTAGGATATGTGAAGAATGAATTTCACTGTGCTGTAATGTTGATGTGACAAAACCAAACCTTCTACTGTACATCATATCCCACCAGCTTTTCCAAAGAAATCCGTTTTAAGGATTTGTGCTTTGTTAAGTTGTCCAATATCATACAAGGATTTATGATTTTGGGCATCGGGAGTTTGACTGACAGCTTGTTAGTGACAATCAGTTTATGCAAAGGAGTGATAAATGTTAATGACGTAATCCTCTATATTTATTACTACAACGTCTGTGTGTAGATGTGTGGTCCGCTGGACTATATGTGTTAATGAGGAAAAATCTGTGACGTCATGAAACCCCATGAGATACAGAAACAAGAACAGAACAATATGTTTCCTTCTTTAGTTTCCTCCTAAAATTTGTCCTCAGACGTATTTCCCTCGGTCACCGGAGCGTCCGCACGGGTCGTACCGCCATGCAGAATTAGCTGGGTGTGTAATAGAGAACTTGGGAATGCACCAGAGACGTGAAGGTCTTGTTTGTTCCACATGATGGACTTTGTTTGCCAATTACGGCGAGCAGAAGCAGAGACGAGACGAGCCGTAATTGGGAGAACGCTCCATGCAATCTGCGAGCGCTTTGTAGCTGGAATTTGTTCACTTCCAGCCAATAAGCATCAAGGAAAGTAACGAGAGGCATGTGGCTCGGTCAAACTGCCTCAAAACATACTTCTTCGGCCTGGTGGTAAATATATAAAACTTGCCCAAGGCAGAATTTTTGAGGCAGCTGGAAAGGAGGAATTTGCGGCTGAACGCTCAGCAGTTAAAGGTCGTGTGTCTTTATTATTTCAGGCATTTTTGTGTGTGTTAGAAGTATATATAAATTCCCACCTAAATGTGTTATAAGATCAGTTTATTATCCCGGACATGTTTACGAAGTCTTATTACAGCACAGTACTGGTGATGCGTTTATTTCTGATTGTCAGACCAGCAGCTTGTGATGAGACTATTTTTTTCTACCCCACTGCTCTTCAAACGCTACCTGAGATATTTACATGATTTATAATATTTGGAAACCCCCCCCCCCCCTTTAATTTATCACGTTGCCTTCTTTAATCTTTTTCATTGTGTAGTAAAAAGTTTAAAATCATACAGCGTTTGTTAGAAAGGGGTCGAATAAGTGGAAAATGCTGGAAAAACAAAAGCATTAGCAGGAGCTTGAAAGAATTTTCTGAAGATCTGTGGGCCATTTAACTGCCAGGGACAAACAAGGGACTCATAAAGAAGTCTTTCATCATCCAGGTAACAACATACTGTATTAAGTATCGAGGGGATATAAACTTTTAAACTGGGTATTCTGTCTTGACACAAACTATATCCGTAATGTGAAATAGCTTCAGGGGAGAACTAGTTTTTCTAGAGCTCTTGTTTTTCTATAAAAATGAACATTTTGCAGCTTCAGTGAGGAGGTTGTAGTGTAACATGTATTATATACTGTATATATTAGCTGTTACTCAGCAACCAAACAGAAGACTGCGCTGCCTGAGTGAAGCTTTTACACATGCTGTGGGCTAGCAAGCGGCCTGGAGACAGAGGTACTGTAAAGGGGCGGACTTGCTAAATCCGTTGGAACAAAAACTGTCCGCAGGAATAAAAGCAGCTCAGGGGCCCAGTTCATGAATCTTTCAGACGCCTCGGAGCACAGATCCAGATCTTTTTGCCAAAACTCTTTTAGGAGTAGGAAAAGGCCTAAAGTGCGCACTGAGTCTCTAACAGGGCTTTATTTATAACGCTTTGGAGGCAGATGCGTACATTATTCTTGGCTGGAAATGAAAAGCTGTGGTGTCTGTGAGGAGAGCCATCAGGTTAGATAGAGTCGGAGCACCAGAAACATGATGTACTTTAACAGGAATGGACTGGCTATCTGGAGCACCGGGACATTTCCCGGTGGCCTGGCGGTCGTTCTGGGCGGCCTGCCGTGCAGTCAGCTCAGCTTGGCATGACCTTTCATAATCTACGAATCAGGCAACCGCTGTGCGAAAACGCCACCACATATCCTAACATTAGCAGGACACTTTGCTATATTTGGTACACTTTGCTACACTTTGCTATAATAGAGATTTAGTTGGGGATATACGGTATAATATATTTTTTTTTAATAAGTGCTGCTGTTTTCTTCAACAACAGCGAAAGATGTGAAGTTTATCGTTTCATAAAATATGAAGTTTATCGTTTTATAAAGCTGCAAATTATGCTTTTTTTTAAAAAGCCATTTCACCTTTTCATTTGCAGCTCTTAAAAAAGGTCTTTAAAAAGTCTAAAGTTTAGATTCCTAAAAAAATCTCTGATACCCTTTTTAAAATTATTTTGAAAAAATGTGGCCAAGCAAATTTGACCCCTGAGTTTGACCCCGGGCATAAATTACTGTCTCAGTCCGTCACTGTACTTTACTTTACTGATGTACCGGAGGATCCATGCTGTAAGCAGTGTTGAGTGTTTTACAGCAAACATTCAGAAACACACTCTCTTCCCTCAGCGCACTTCACCCCGTTCCTTTATGCTCTCTTGCTCTCTGCCCATGAAAGGATGAAGCTGCTCATACTGTCCATGGTTCAGTCTGACGGACGGCAAGTGGTAATTTATTGCTCATCTAGCAGGAAGAGGACTGAAAGCATATGAGCGATCGCTTTGCTGAGCCCCTTCAGTCGAACCCTGCATAAACACTTCAGTCCTTTCCCGGAAGGTCGGGCGCCGAGGACATACATCATGTCTGTGACGTCATCGCAAACCGAGAGTCTCTTTTTAAAATTGAGAATGATGGGTTAGGATTTACAAACGTGTTTGTTAATCATTCTTAAGAACGTTTACTCGTATAAAATCATTCAATCAATGAAAAAACCCAACAAATACGACTAGTTTTATTAGACAACGGTAACAGTGTCCTATTATAACAGCAGGATGTTTTAGTACGGGTCTGTAGTAGCTGAGACGCTGCAGTGGCTGAGCTGCATTATTGGAAATGTATGAATAAAGTCATAAATGACATGAAAGGAAAGATAACAGTATCAGTTGGTTTCAATGATTCTTTGTGATTGAGGAGTTTACTGTGATCGATATTTAGATGAAACACGATGTGATTGTCGTCCGAACGATTTCTTCCACATCCAGCTAAAAAAAAAAAAACAAGGCTCGTCGTGTGCTCAGTCTGTCTGAGCATTTATAGATAGATAGATAGATAGATAGATAGATAGATAGATAGATAGATAGAGAGCATGAACAATCCCATCATCTTTTGCCTTCATCAGTAGGTGAAGCCACAGACATTCTGTATGTTCTCTAAATATAACAGAAACACCTGAAATTGTGTGTGTGTGTGTGTGTGTGTGTGTGTTAATTTGCCTTCACATCACTCGTATCGTGTCACTCACTGGTGATAACTTGTAATATAATGGATCAAACAATTTTATTGTTCAACTGCCTTTAGCTTTTTAGGCTTTAGTGCTCTTTCATCTAATCTCATGCTAGCGTGGCCGTGATAAATGGTTTATTTGCTAGTCTCTGCCTCGGAGTGTGCGAGCACCAGCCTGGAAGCAGCATGCACACACACAGCGCTTCTGCTGACATGCATGAACACCCATGCCTTTGCCAGCTGCCGCCAGGCTACGCTCAGATCAACACCTCTCCGGGAGACTTCATTAACGCACGGACCCGAGAAACACGCTCAGCGTTCACCTACGAGACGAGAGGTTTGCGGCAGAGCACCAGGCCGTCGTACAGCACACACACGCCGAACACGGTGACACCAGTCTCTTTAACCAGCATGGAGCTGGTGCCCAGGAGCACACAGAGCGCCAGAGAGCACGGAGACGCCATGGAAGGGAAGCAGTCGGACTCGCTGCACGCTGACACACTCCTGAAACACACACACACAAATCAATCAGAGCAGCCAAACATAGAAGCCTTAAGAGACGTGGAATCTAGAGCTAGGACAGAGTAGGAGATGGAGAGATTCTTACCTAATATAGGAGAGAAAGGCTAAAAGAAACAACATACAGGCCAGAACATCTGCTCTCCCAACAATTCCTGACACCTGTAACACACACACACACACACACCATCAATTTAACAAAATGTTTTTGCCTATTCATTATCAATTATTTTTCTTAGAAATCCAAAAAATAATAGTTGTGCTCAAAAGTTTGCACACCCTGAAAGAAATAGTTAAACATTGCCATTTATTTGGAAAATATGTCTGATAATGCAAAATAATGTTTTCTCATCTAAGTGTAGGGGTCACATAAAGTTATTAATTATCACATAGTAGTTTGACTCCTTTTCAAAACCTAATGATAACTGAAATCACCTTAACAAACCTGATCAAAATGTACATTTCCTAGAATGTTTGGCCACATTACAAACACACAGGTTGGCACACAGAGGTTTAAATGGATATTAAAGGGACGTTTCCATACCTGTGACTCTTTGTGATTGTAATTAGTGTCTGTGCATAAATAAATAGTCAGTGAGTTTCTCAGCTCATGAGGTGATGCTCTGACTTGGCTGGATACTGCACCAGGGGGAAAACAAAGTTAACTGCCAATGGAACTGAGTAATAAGGTAGATGAACTTTATAAAGCAGGAAAAGGATATAAAAAGATCTCAACACTTGAAAATGCCAGTCAGTTCTGTTCAGACTGATAAAGAGGTGGAAAACAAGAGGTTCTGTTGATTCTAAGCCACAGTCAGGTTGACCAAGAAAGATTTCACCCACTACTGTGTGAAGAATTGTTTGGGACTCAAAGAAAAACCCACAAACAACTTGAAGAGAAATACAGGCCGCTATGGAAAAAAGTGGTGGTGTTGTTTCAAGGAGCTCAATAATGAGGTACTTGAACACAAATAACCTGCATGGTCCAGTTGCCAGGAGAAAGTCATCACTGCTCCCTTGGCATGAAAAGTCCATCCTTCTGTATACCAGACAGCATCTAGACAAGTGTCACAGGATCTTCAGTCACTTGGAGTGATGAAACCAAATTAAACTTTAGTCACCACCATAAACACTATGTTTTTATAGGAGTCAACAAGGTCTATGGTGAAAAGTAGACCATCCCTACTGTAAAGCCTGCTGGTGGATCTCTTATGTTTTGGGGCTGTATGAGCTCCAGTGGCATGGGGAAGTCAGTAAAAACTGATGGCAAGATGAATGCAGCATGTTATCAGAAAATACTGGCAGACAATTTGCATTCTACAATAAAGCTGTGCATGGGGTGATCTCGGCTGTTCCAACATGACAGTGATTTAAAGCACAAGGCAAGGCTGGCCCTCCAATGGCTACAGCAGAAAAAGGTGAAGGTTCTGGAGGACATCACAGTCTCCTGTCCTCAGTATCATTGAGCCACTTTGGGGAGATCTCAAACGTACAGTTTGTGCAAGACAACCAAAAAATTTACAGGAACTTGACATTTCAAGAAGAAGAATGTGCAGCTACACCAGAGGGAATTAAGGGTCTCATGCACAATTATTACAAAAGACTTCATGCCATCATTGCTGCTAAAGGACGTAATACATGATATTAATACCTAAAGTTGTGCTTTTGAACAGGGATCATTTCCTTATTTTCTTTTTTGCTTTGTTGGAGGATTTTGTCATTTTGTTGTGCCTTGTGCCTATTAACTTGAGTCTTATAAGAAATAAACTGAGAAGTGAAACGGTTCAACGGAAAATAACGGAGTTTATGAATGATTAAACAATTTCTGTGATTATATATATAATTTATTATATATAAATAAATTATATATATTAAATTAAAATAATTATATATATAAATAAATTTATTATACAATATTTTTAATATTATATTATAGGACATTCTAGCTTCTGTGTATTATTTAAACAAACCTACAGCGGTTTCCAATAGAGTTTTATATAATTGTCCTTGAAAACTCTATGAAGCTGCTTCACCTTCACCATGACAACGTCTTTCACCATAGCAACATCATCTATAGTGATGCTGAGGGCAATAAGGCTGAACCTTTTTCTTTTCTACTAAGAAAAAATTTGTTCTTTATTTAGTTATTTTTTCCCATGTAACCTTTACACATTTAATATAGTTTCCAAACATTTTTATTGATTATTTTTTGGTTTATATTTATAAGTATGTAGCGTGTGTGAAGAAGCTGGAGAGAAATCATGGCTTAAGGGAGACACTGTGACTCTATTTAATCTTTCTCTTCAGAAGGAGTTGGACTGGCATATGTGTGAGGATGAAGAGGGAAATGAGAGGAGAAAGAACATCCCTGTCTGCTTCTTTTCCTCTTCATCTCCTTTCATCTTTGTCCTCGTTCTCTCGTTCTCTCCCTCTTTGTTGTTTTCTTCATAGTTCTTTCCATATTTGTATGTCCCTCTGTTATAGACGTGAACATTTAAATGCTCTCAAAATACTCTCTCCACTCCCAACATCTGGAGGGCTTGGAAACCCCATCCCCCGCTTTCAGTCTGGATTCCACATGCAAGCAGGCAGGCGCTCAGGCGCGCGCACACACGAGCGCTCTCTCTCTCTCTCACACACACACACACACACACACACAAATGCACATGTACACACACAAGTACAAGCTCATACTCAATCACACAAATCCACATGTACATGTACACACTCAAGCACACACACAAATGTACACGCACACACTGCATAAATACACTCACTCACTCTCACACACACACACACACGGGAAACTCCCCACACACTGCTGTGTATACACAGTGTGCTCAGCATATAACCAGCATCTTGTACCTACAGAGCTAATGACCTTAAAGACACACCACACTTCACTCTTATCATCATTTATTAATCCATTAAAAAATCATTTATATTTAAGAAGATTTACATAATCAAAATCCTAAAAACCACTGAGGGTATACATGCACAACCTTTGTTTAAAGCTGAAAATGACAGTGTTTTTTTTGTGTGTGTGTGGATATAAACCTCGCCAGGCCCACAAGCAGAGACGCTTGTTTAGTGAATTGTTTGCTTTAAGTCATTGCAGGCTACGCTATGTTAGTTTTTCATTAGGGGACTGAAAAGAAAAGACATAAAACTCTGCATGGTCTTACACAATGATGAACTAAACCTCCTGTAGTTAGTGATCTTATATCATGTCATACAGAAACTAAGTCAAATCTTAAGGATTAAAGCACAATGCCAGCTCTCTGCAGCTACTAAGGAAGCAGGAATAAGAGAGACGTCGAAACAGATTTATCCTGCTTGGAGGAATTCAGCAATAGTCCTGAGTTATAGACACATTAATATTCCAACCGTTTCCTGTAGCTTATAGGGGCACAAGGGGAGGGGGGTGGCAACTTGGATGGTGTGTCAGAGCATCACACACACACACACTCCGAGAGACCCACATAAAGGGAGACACTCAGAGATACATGAAGAGAGAGAGAGAGAGAGAAATACTCAGACAGAGACACAAATACACAAACTCAAAAAGAGGCACAGACTTAAAACTCACTAGAAGACATTGATATAGACAGAGAGGAGAGAGAGAGAGAGAGACACACACACACACACAAAAACAGAGTTGGACTGACACACACAGATACAAAGACACAGACAAGCAAACAAAAACAAACATACAAACAAATACACACAAACCGCACACACAGACCCACACACAGATACACAGACTCCACACAATGATGCAGATACACAAACACACGTCTGGTCTGGTGGGATTTGTGTTTGGTGATCTAAAATACTTGAGCTTTTTATTTCAGCCAATTACCTAATTCTGTAGGAATTTAACTAGCAGAGCAGCTGCACTTCAACCCAACCCCTGTATGAGAGACGTGTGACTGAGCATGCACACACGCACGCGCACGCACGCAGACACAGACGCAGACACACTCGCAGGCACAGACGCAGACACACTCGCAGGCACAGACGCAGACACACTCGCAGGCACAGACGCAGACACACTCGCAGGCACAGACGCAGACACACTCGCAGGCACAGACGCAGACACACTCGCAGGCACACTCGCAGGCACACTCGCAGGCACACTCGCAGGCACACTCGCAGGCACACTCGCAGACACACTCGCAGACACACTCGCAGACACACTCGCAGACACACTCGCAGACACACTCGCAGACACACTCGCAGACACACTCGCAGACACACACGAACACACACGCACAAAGATGGCACACAAAATTTAAATATCTAGAGACACTGGTGAACTGTGTCTCACTTCAACTCTCTCTCTCACACACACACACACACACACACACACACACACACACACACACACACACACACACACACACACACACACACACACACACACACACACACACACACACACACAGCTGTTTTAGTGCAGTTTATATTCACTTTGTTAGTGGATCCTATGCCAGAGACATTCCTGGGTCTCCACTCAGTCCATTGTGAGAGATTTCTGCAACAGGATTGTACGGTAAAGCTCAGGATCAAATTCAGCATTATTTTTTAGTCACAATTATTTAGTTCTATAACATGAAATCACTTTAAACCAACATTACAGAGTGAATAATCCCTGTAACTAATCTTAGACAAGTCACAGCTGATGTTTAATTACATGACAAGTCATACACACCCTCACTGTGGTTCAGATACACACCACACACACACACACACACACACCTCAGTCTTTATACTATAGAAACTCAACACTGGGAACACTGAATATTACTGATTGTAGCACTAGTGCACACTGACTCTACTACGTAGATAAACTCAAGTGAATAAATGAAATACAAATGAAATAAGTTGAGCGCCTCGACCACACCTCTCTTCTACACAAGCGCTAACGTTACTGCCAGAGCCTACACTCCTCTCCTCTGCTCTCCTCTCCTCTGCAATGACATCATCATGTGCTCGAGCAGAACAGACTGGAAGAGAGACAGCTGGACAGCAGGGTGTGGGTCAGGTCCAGCACATTCTCCAGAGGGAGAGCTGGGCATGGCTAAAAGCAGTCTTTTCATCTGTGTAACCCCACGCTAGTGTAAAACGATGCGGTTAGTCTGCCGGCGCCCATCTGGTGTCAGCGTAACGGCTCCCGATCGAAAGATAAACCTTTGACAGGTCTGAGGTAAAGAGCAGGAGGGTGTGTGCTGAAGCTCAACAACAAAACAGGTTTTCACCTGGCAGAAGCTCAACCGCCAGACATGATTTAGTGTCATGTCTCGATTTGTGGCATATTGAAGAGCTTTTAGATCATCAGGGTGCAGAAAGTGAAAGAGAGAAAGAGAGAGAGAGAGCACTGCTTCCTCTTAAGGAAAACCTTTTCCTTCAAGGCCAACATTAATTAAATTTCTGCTTGATCAATCAAAACAACAAGAAGCAGGAATCTCTTTTCGTCTTCGATTTTTCTCTCTAGCCAAAAAGGTTTGAAGGATTTCAGTGAATTCATGTGAGTGCAAATACATTCAGATATACAATGAATAAAGAAATACAAGCAGTGTAGCAGAAACACTGGAGAAAAAAAAATACTGAGGCACAAAAGTTGAGGTACAAACAGACACTGGGGCGTACACAGACTCTGGGGCGTACACAGACTCTGGGGCGTACACAGACTCTGGGGCGTACACAGACTCTGGGGCGTACACAGACTCTGGGGCGTACACAGACTCTGGGGCGTACACAGACTCTGGGGCGTACACAGACTCTGGGGCGTACACAGACTCTGGGGCGTACACAGACTCTGGGGCGTACACAGACTCTGGGGCGTACACAGACTCTGGGGCGTACACAGACTCTGGGGCGTAAACGCGATGGTACAAAGACTGAAGTTTTTTTACTCACTGCTTCGGTGTGGATTGGATGAACGGCGAAGAGAAGCGCAGTGAGGAAGGCCAGACGTGCGTCTCTGAACACGTAATGTTTGCACGTGTGCATCAGAAGGGCAGTGACGGCGCAGTGCAGGCACACGTTTACCACGTGGAAATAAAACGGAGTCATGCCACCCAGTACAATGTTCATCCTGCACACAGAAAAAACAAGACTCGTATTAGTGCAAAAGAGTGAGAGAGAAAGAGAGAGAAAGAGAGAGAGAGAAAATAGTAAAAATGATGTCGAGGTCAGACAGAAGCAGCAGTGAGGGTCTGGAACAATTAGCAGTAAAAAGCAAACACAAGAAATGTGGCACTTTGTGTTCACCAAACACCTTCCATGTGATATGAAATGTGTGAAAGCATGAACATCAGCAGCTGGTCTACAAGGGTTGTAAGAGAAAGAAAAAGAAAGAAAGGGAGAGAGAGAGCGAGAGCGAGAAAGAACAAGTGAGAGACAGCAGGAGAGAATAACACAAAGACAGACAGAGAGAGACTAATACTAAATGACAGCAGTATAACAAGGGAAAGCAACACTGATGTGAATCTGAGGCCTGTGTGTGTGTGTGTGCATGTTTGTGTGTGTTTGTGTGTGTGTTTCATGCAGTACAGGACAGCAATTCTGACGTTTTGTAAAGACACCGTTTGCTGAACTCTGTCTCCATACTCTGAACACAAGCTGCAACTAATCGATGCACAAATACACATAATGAATTAAATTAACTAGAGAAAACACACACACACACACACACACAGTGAGACAGACAAACACAGACTCAGACAGACATACAGCAAACACAGAAACACAAACACACATAGGAGTGCTCTCTCACACACATCCACACACACAAGCACACAGCTAACCCAGAAACACTGACAGGCTCAAACAAACACACAGTCAGATAGGAACACACACAGACACACACAGACACACACACACACACAGGCTGTTAGAACGGGTTTGTTGTTTCAGGATCACCACAGCAGAACATCCACAAACATTTCACACCTTCCATTTTATTTTATCCAGGCTTGGGACAAGCACTCAAAGTTAAAGTCAGTGGTTGTGTTGGTTCCCTGTCCGGGAATCGAACCCGATCTGCGGCACTGAGAGTGCGAGACCCTGCCACTGGATCACCACGGGAACAGGCGGATGGAATAGGTTTAGACCAGGAACAACCATTACGACAAACAATGAGCTGCACCACAATCATCTCTGCTCCTACACAATGGACCTACACAAACTCCTCTGCTAAAACAAAAGTACATGGAAACACAGGTCTAAAAGCATTCATACCACAGTGAAGCATGGTGGTGGGAGCATCGTGATATGGAGCTGCCTCACTGGAAAAGGCACAGGGCTATTACACATCATTGAAGGAAACAAGAATGGACTGATGCAGCCCCAGCGCACACATTACACACAATTAAAATTTCATCTCATCATCAAGACACGTTTTAACGATCCGAGGCCCTGCACGGCCAACGAAAATATCCTGAACCGAATACCAATGAAAAGATAAAGAGGATTTTAAAACTGTGAGTCTGAAATTGTGAGACCTAGCAGGGAAAAAGGAGCACAAAGGTCTCAAAAGCACTTCAAAAGTTACATCTTATAAAAAGTGTTATGTAGAATATCAAGCTTTTTATTCTCCCAAACCTCAACATTAAAGATCTAATACTGAACACTGGACTAGTAATAAACAGTGAAGCAATAACAAACACACTCTGTCTTCATACATATACATGATATAAACACACCCAGGAGCTGAGCCACAACAACACTGGAGTCTGGGTATCTAATCTACTGTGGATAAATGCAGCAAACCCTATAGAAATCGATCAGATCAGATCAGACCCGACCCAAGCAGTATGTCAAACTTTTTCAGACATCGGGGGAAATTGCATGCGCAAAAAACAAAACAAAAAACAAAACACACAAAATGTTAGCCTGTTGATCCTAATAGTGAAATCTGTGATGATAAGCAAGACAGTGTGATGGTTAAAATGATACCTGAACGGAAATGATGTAGATGAGATCGTGCATATTCTATAACAGGGATTAATATTTGTATAACTGGATCAGATTTATAATATAACTGTGTCTTCAGGGACGTGTCTTTATTCTGGTCGCAGAAAAAAAAGTTTGCTGGGAAAAAAGTGAACTGCTGCAGAACTGCATTGATACAGAAAAGTATTTAAATGTTAAAGCACTAAGTTATCAGCAACACGCTGCAGATTTGCTTTCCGACAGATGTTCAAAGCCACACATCTGTTCTACAAGTTGCGCGAACGAGGACGGACTCACTTGAAGGTGAGCACGCAGAGCGGACGGTAAGACTTGTGGCTCGTGTTGTCGGCCATCCGTTTGCCCCAGAAGTCGTTGGTGAAGATGCTGCGCATGCTGGAGCCGGGCCTCACGTCCGGATTGTTCACTATGGCCCATACATCGTCGTGCACGAACTCCCCCCATAGCGAGTTGGAGTAGCAGAGCGCGCACGCGGCGATCAGCGCGCTGTGAGCGAGCAGCACGGGCACGAAGCTCGGCCGCGTCTCAGCTCCGGACCCGCGGCTCCTTCTGCTGCTGCTGCTGCTGCTGCCGCCGGTCATGTCGCTCCTCTCCGCACACAGCGCCCGAGACGCTCACACCGTAAACACACACCTAGTGCCATCTCCTTACCGGGACTCACAGACACTTACACACGATAAGGACGCGTAGATACACTGAGAACAGAAGCGCTGTGTCGGCGCAGAAAAAGCCAGAATGCCGCCTCTCTGCGCATGCGCAGTGCTGATTGACTTCACGACTCACTTCGTACTTATTCGATTCTTCTGAACCGATGGAATTCGACACCATGTTTTGATTCACCGATTCACTTGTCTTTTGTCAGTCATTTTTTCGATATTGGAAAAAAAAAATCGGTATGGTATTGTTTTTGATTTGTTTTCTACTTATAAATAAGCAATAAAACGACCATGGCATATTTTAATATTTTAATTTTAATACTGGTGAAGTTTCATCTGTGTCATTTTGTTTACACCACGTGCGGGGAAAATGCTTAAATCTTATTGGTCAGAAGGATTTTGCATTAATGATGATCATTAATCATTAAAACGTGCATTATTTTTCTTATTAACAGTTTGTATTTCATTACAGCAGCTGAAAGGCAATTCATACTGTACCATTCTTCTACATAATATCTCTTTCATTCAACACAAGTGTTTGAACATTTCTCTGTTTGTCCAGATTCCTCTAAAGAACATTGGAGTTTCCCTTAAGGTTTAATTTACACTTGTTCACATTGCACATATCATCTCAATAGTAACAACATACACTGTATATATATATGGTGGATAGATAAATGAGTCTCCAGTTCAAGCAGTTTGTCACAATGGGATATAAAACTATTAGCTCTCTGACACTGGGGAGTCTTCATGGTGGAGAACGTCATACTTCCTCTGATCAAATGCACATTATTATCTGGTTATCTAGTATCTTGGTACACTAATTTTTTCAGTTGCTATTCTTTTTCTACCCATCCCGAGGCATCCGGTGACGTACCAGCTCCAGTTGTGTTCTGTCATGAAGATTTCAGACCTTCAGTGAGAAGACGACAACACGGTGAGGATCCTGAAGCATCAAGAGATGTACCAGCTCCAGTTGTGAGAATTCAGACATTCAAAGATGTTAACTACATGTGGACTTTAAGGACAACAGCCTCCTAATCGGACCGTGTCTGACTGTAGAAAATACATTATTCATAATAACACACTGTGGTGTTTAGAATAGTTTATAATCACACCCTCCAGTGTCACCCAAATGAGGATGAGGTTCACTTTTGTGTCTGGTTCCTCTCAAGGTTTCTTCTTCTTCCATCTAAGGGAGTTTTTCCTCACCACTGTCACCTCAGGCTTGTTCATTAGGGATGAATTCAAACACATTTAAATATAAGTATAATAATAATAATCTTTTTAAACTATATTTTCTATATTATGTAAAGCTGCTTAATGTCCATTGTTAAAATCGCTATAGAAATCAAATTGAATTCAGTTGTTCATCAGTAACATGACAACTGGGTTAATTTACATTTTTAATTTTACTAGAGAGAAAAATACGAGAGATGCAGGATTGTTTAAAGCTGTTAGAAACTGACTTGTTTCTTAGAAGTTCCATGAAATAAAAAGCACTTATAAATGGATAAAAGTACCTGGTGTTCATTAATAAATTGTAAAAAATGGTAAATTGTTCAATTACTGCTGTATAAGAGGAAGAAAACATATCAGTGGGTGGACGTGAGCACAAAACTATTTACATTACATACTGAAATGATTTCTTGCTCAAAAATCCTCCAGTTTTGCTTCATGATTAGAAAGAAAGCGTTTGGCTTACAGCCCCCTGTGATCAAACCCATGACTCACACACTACTGCCCTAAAGTGCTTGCTATTAGACCTACTACTTCTCTATGAGGTCTATTAGATAACACATTTCTTGGCAGGTACTGACTCCAAATATTAACAATATGAACCCCATAATTCATTGCTAAAGTATAAAATGGTTCTAATGGTTCACTGGGGAAATTTAAGAAGCTTCTCCACTGGTGTTGTAGTTTGTACAGTTTGATGGTAATACAAAGAACACAGTTCATCTCAAACTTCAGTGCTCTTATTGCAAGCTCATTTTTTCCCCAGGAAGGCACTTCACAGTGTTCAGCGATACATAAACGTAGCCGCTGTGTATTGTCAGTGTGACGGATGCCATAATAACGGACGACGAAATAAAGATCGCGCAGAGCTTTCTGTTGCTAAGCAACCTGATCCATGCTGTTCCTTTATAAGGTCTTATTGAGTGATTTGTAATAAAGACACAGACGATGTAGTGTCAGACTCAATTTTATGAATTAAGTTAATTCTCAAAATGTACTAATACAAAAAAAACAACAAAATAAAGTCAGACATTTAAACATGTAACAAATATAAAGCACAGTCTTCCCAGTATGTATATGACAAGCTAGACACAGACATATCTTTAAAACACTGACGGCACACACTACCTGCTTGTGTGTGTGTGTATGCCTGCTTTCTTATAGCCATGCACAACACTCTCAAAAGTAGAGACGGAGGAGAAGTGATGAAGTCCAGCAAATTCTCTCTCTCTCTCTCTCTCACACACACACACGCACACACACAGTACTAGTGAGTCAGGCTGTGGTAGGACAAGGCCTCTGTCTCTCTCTCCTCTCTCTCTCTCTCATCCTCAGTGGTCCTGCTGGGGTTCTGGATCTGTAGAGCCACTTTTAAGCCCTGTCAGAAAGGACTCTCCATGCTGCGCTACAAGGTGCTGCGCTGATTCTGTCCTTGGAAAGTTAGGGTGCTGGTTCCGGAGTTAAAACCATTATTTGCAGATCCAAAGCCCACAATCACGTCTTCACCCAAGGGCTCTGGAACCTCCCACACAGATCAGATCTCTGCAAAGAGGACAAAAAAAAAAAAAGTTTGAAAAAAGTTTGATTGTAAACAACTTCGGAACACTTATTTAACGTGTGGCTGATTATATATATATATATATATATATATATATATATATATATATATATATATATATATATATATATATATATATATAGCGTTACGATCAAACCACGGACACTGTTCAAATGGTTTCTACACAAACATCTCTTTTCTAAAACTGTGCCATATGATGCATTATAAAGATGTATACTGTAGAAGGCTGTATACAAAATGGATGGATGGATCCTGATTAACAGCTATGTGCTAATTAACCAAGTCTTTAATCGGTATGTTTTTTGGCTGTTTCCTTGCAACAGTGTTCCCCGGTGTTTAGCTACAGTGAAAACATCTATACTTCCCTGTTGCCTAGCAACAATGTTCTCATGACAGCTCTGGCGGCTCTCTATAAACGTAGTGCTAGTTCTTGGAAGGTTGTATTTGAACTTTATTCAGCTGCTACAACCTGAATTTTACTGGAAATATGTAAGGAATAAAACACTTGAGCTGTGCTGTTATAGGAAAATAATCATCTCAGCATGTCCTGAAGTGTGTTCAAGCGTTAATGCCAATGCAACTTCCCGATAATTACAAGTATGATGTAATAAAGATTTTTGGCATGTTAGCATGTTTGCAGTGCTCCGGCAGAGAGACGCTTTTAGACACAGGAGGTGCTCACCACAGGCCTTTCCCTGCTGCGGTCCTCCTCTGCTGTGACAGACTGTAGATCTCCTGCAGCTGCTTCTTCTGTTCGTCACTCAGAGACTGCGTAAGCATCTGATACCAGCCTGCGTCGGTGCTCTGCACACCTGCAACGCCACACAGTCGCAAGGAATGAAGGCAAAATAAATGAATAACTAAATAACCCTAGTATTATTAAAAACCGACTGGCTTTATGTGATTATAACTGGAGTCTCTCTGAGATTGTTGACTGAAT
Source organism: Tachysurus fulvidraco (assembly GCF_022655615.1). Taxonomy (NCBI): domain Eukaryota; kingdom Metazoa; phylum Chordata; class Actinopteri; order Siluriformes; family Bagridae; genus Tachysurus; species Tachysurus fulvidraco. The sequence goes on from NC_062536.1 coordinate 15,694,661, forward strand.
CGGTCATGTTCAGAAAGCGAGGAGTCCTAAATGAAATGCCTATAAATAATTACTGGGCAATGATGGCGCAATAGTTAAGGCTCTGGGTTACTGATCAGAAGGTCAAGCTGGGCGGGTCTTGTCAATATGGGCAGAGATAGTGTTCGACAATAGCAGAAAGAGGTTTTATCATTGACATGGAGGATAAAAACAAAGAAAGAAAGCGAAGAAAGGCTTACGATAAGAAAAGAATAGGACCCGTGTTAATATACGATCAGCTTTCCAGCGCTGTAAAGAACTGAAGGAGCGGGAAAGCCTGTGATGGGACGCTGAGGTTGCTTTTTTCCTTCTCGATAGGTGAGTAACGTTGGTTTTGCTTTGTTACACAGAACTAATATATGCCTTTGTCCTTTACATGATTATGCTTGTGTGTCATTTTTGCTTGTTTTTTTACCTGCAATCGTATTGTTCTTCCCTTCAGCTATGATAAAGACACATTTCTTTCCATTAGTTGCCTGGGTTACATATGTATGTGTGGGCGAGCTATCAATACAGGGGTGGGACCCATTTGGGTTAGGGGCGTGTTTGTTTTGGTGATTTCAAATGTCAACATTGGCTTTCAAATGATGGAGACCCCACTTTCTAACAAGCCGGGTTCTGATGTGCATGTGACAAATCACTTATTATTCGGAGCGTTTAGCGTGACGATGGTTGCTAGGTTCTGGTTGCCACGTAGGTCCAGATAATACACATGAATTTGGTAGAAAATGAAAAAAATGACTTACGGAGAAGAGCGGCAGAAAAGAACTGATACTCGTCTTCTCCGTTGTCATAATCCAGTGGCGTGCTGTACTCCTCTAACGCTGTGCCCTCCAGACCATCCTCATCCCAGTAATCTTCATCGTCGTCATCGTCGTCGTCGTCTTCGTCGCCACCGGGAGCGTTGGACGGCTGCATGCTGGAGCTCTTCTCTCCTGCTTCGTCTTCATCGCTGGGAATCTCCTCTGGAAAAAAAAAACAAAAAAAAAAAAAAACCAAAACATAAATAACATCTTGGCTAAAGTCTTAAACATGGAAAAGTTTTTGGTTTCACAAAATGTAAAAGTCCTGAAGGTTGTAATGTGATTGACTCGCTGCCCTTACATCAGTTTTCAGTCGGAAATCTCGGGCACGGGGATGGATCTAAACCTTCAGGGACTATTTTCATCACCGTCGTTCATTTAGACAAGAAAGACGTAAGTGCTTATTAAACTGAATCATGCCAGACGTCTTACTGGGTTATTTTTGCTGTCCTCTTTATTACCTAAAACCAGCTTGAACTGGATCTTAGTCACAGTTTCTTCTCATTTGCACCCAGAAACATACATCTTGTTCTTTTCTTTCTAACGCTCCTGATTCTTCCGATTGGACCACCAAGCGTACCCCTTCTGGGCCCTTGAGCAAGGCCCTTAACCCTCAATAGCTCAGCTGTATAGATGGAATAAATGTTAGTGGGTGTGGATAAGATCCTCGGCCACATGCCGTAAACGTAAAAAGTTCATGCTGAGCGTTTGATTAGAGAGAAATAACTTCCACATGCTGGAGCTACTAGACGACGACCACCACTTACGTGCCAGGTTGTGTGTGTATGCTCAGAATTCTGAATATTAGAGATTATTATTCACACACGTACCAGACCTTCGCTGTGATGTCCATCACCATAACTAAAGCTAAAGAGCAGACTTTATAGAACCCTTTAATGTGGCACACTTACCGTTCTCGTCCTCCTCTGTGCCCTGTGTTCTGGAGAACTGCTCAGGTTTGTTGAGCACTCGTGAGGAATAGATGTGCTTGAGGCCCAGGAACAGGAGCAGGATCGACGGTATGATCTGACTGGCCACGCCTTCTAAAACCGCCGGACGGCTGGACAGGTCCATCAGCAGGCTCAGGCCGATGATGCACATTTTGCGGTCGTGTATCCTGCACAGCATGACATCGATATATATACAAACAGTAAAATGACCTGTAAATGTGTAGGAACCTAACTAGAAAAAGCCATCTCACAAACACACCTCAGACCATCTCACACACACACGTAATGGCTAAGAAGCTTTAGAGTGTTGTACAGACAGTGCGCATACCCCAGGAAGAACTCGGTGTCGTTCATCCACTGGTTGATGAACTGGGCGGTGATCGGCTCGGCGCTGTGTGCGAAGCGCATGTTCTCCAGAGTGTGCATCAGCAGTGAGGGGCTGTAGTACAGAGCAGCGATGGCCACCTGTAGGCACATGGTGCGCAGCTCTGTGGACTTCACACCACGTGTCAGCCGCTCCAACACCGCTTCCACGAACAGCGGGATACACTGAGAAGTGAGAAGAAAAGGGAATTTACAGTATAAATCACTTCCTCAAGTGTCACCCAGATGAGGATGAGGTTCCCATTTGTGTCTGGTTCCTCTCAAGGTTTCTTCCTCTTCCATCAAGGTTTTTCCTCAACACAATCACCTCAGGCTTCTTCATTAGGGATAAATACAAACACATTTAAATATAAGTCTAATATTAATCTAGAACTTCGTCCGTTGTTAAAAGAGCTATACAAATACAATTGAATTGAAATTGCTTAAAGTGGATGAAGAAGAATTCTTACAGTGGGATTCGTTTCCATCGGAAAGCCACGTTTCCAGCAGAGAGAAATTAGTAGTATTATTAGTAGTAGTGCTGACCTGATCGATGCCCCGACCTCGGCACTGTAAGATGATGACCTCCAGCAGCTTCGCAGCGTGGCACTCTGCATCCTCCCCTGCATCACTCGTTAACACCTGAGCAAAAACCCATTCAAGCCAACACACTGAAAGAAACTTTACAGTTTAAAGGAGCAGTATGTCATTTTTAAAGTCCTCGACTGTCGTGAAGTGAACTGCGTTCAAAGTAAAAACATCACCGCTTTTATAATAGCAAATAAAATCCCTTCCTTTTTAAGCCTCGGGAAATAAAAAAAACAAAAACAAAGTAGAGCCATGTTCCGTCCAGGGGGCGGAGCTTATTTCAAATCAGAGTCTGTTTTTCTAAAGAAACGAATGAAATTTTTGCCCTGAAAAATAATATTTCTTTGTATTTTTTTTCTATTTCCCTACTATTAATGCCACTTACCCTTTCACATAGAAAATGACATATAATCTAAATAAAAATCATTTATATTTGTTACCACAGACACCCGGCTCACCTTTTTACACATGGTATAAATGACCTCCATGTGTTTGGGATTGGAGAGAAGTGTGTCTGTATCCACTGTTATATAATTGTGTAGGAGAGGCATCATGTCTGGAACACAAGAAATTCATCCCATCATCATCATCATCATCATCATCATCACCACCACCACCATCACGGTCATTGTCTCTGGCAACTAGTTATCATCATTAAGCTCATATACAGATTTAAAGTGCCATGAAGGAAGTATTTAACTGGGACGGACCTGTGAAGTAGTCGAAGCAGTCGTGCTGGAAGACGTCGTACAGGACGCCCAGCAGCTGCCACATCTGAGGGGAGATGGTCTGGCAGGTGAGACCAAACGCCAACGACAGAATCTCCTCATAGAACTCTGTAAGACATGCACACACACACACACACACACACGCAAGCACACACACACACTGCATTAATATATATGATTATGTTTTGTTTTGTACTGTATATATTTCTGTGCTTATTTTAACTTCTGTTACTTTTTTGATTACTTGTTGAATCCATAATATCTGCCTACAAAAAAAAAGCATGTGCAAGAGCACCATCATCTGGCCAAAAATATTACAGCATTATGTTAGAGCTCACAACATAAGCAACTCCACACACACACCTGCCATACCTATGATGGGCTTCTGAAGCACAAGACCGATGACCTGCAGGCAGATCCCCTCCAGCTGCTGAGTGATCTATTAAAACAGTAAGAATCATGGAGGTCATGCTGAGATTTCCCAGATGTTGGTAATAATGTGAATTGTGATTGGACATGTGTGTGGCTCCTAACCTCCTTGTGGTCCTCCATGACAGTGAGGATGGTATCTATGGTGCTGAGGATGCCCAGGGCCATCACAGTCTTATCTTCACTCTCCTCATACTCCTCGCTCTGTAGAACCTTACTGAAGATCTCCGCCTACTCAGAGCAGACAGAACCTGTGCTTGTTCTATTCATCTACAGATCTACGGCTTACACAGATGGCCGCCCGTGTTAATAAACAGCAAGGAGGTAAAGAACGGCAGCAAAGCAAAACCTTTGTATATTATCAAATCCCACTTATTTTAAAATAATAATAATAATAATAATAAAAAGGAACTAAAAATCTCTTAAGTGAGTCACATGAATATTATATATATTTTTTATATAATTAATATATATATATATATATATATATATATATATATATATATATATATATATATATATATATATATATATAAAGAGAGAGAGAGAGAGAGAGAGAGAGAGAGAGAGAGAGAGAGAATAAAGAGAAACTATACCAGGTTCTGGGTCATATCCACAGCGATCACTGCTACTTCTTGATTGTATTCGCAGATCATCTTCTGAATGACGCTTGTGAGATCGTCGTTCTCTGTTTCTTTGATTATGTGCAGAAGCTCCTGCATAACAGGTCTGATGAAGGGCCTGATGTAGATCTTAGCTACACACACACACACACACACACACACACACACACACACACACACACACACACACCACTTTTTAGCTTGTTATTTCAACAAATTAGTTCCTGTCATCAGCTCCACAAATTAGTCCCAGTCCCACTTGATCTGTCCTGGAGACGCTTCTGTCTGCACCATATCAATAATTACATGGTTTCCTTCGGTAAATAAAAGAAGTTTATTATTAGCCTTAGATTATGTGGAGTGTCTGCCATCTAAGTGCATGTAAATGAGTTGGTACTATAGCAATTATAGTATTAGAACAAGTGCTTTAACTCGTACGTCATTACACCCTTATTGATTTCTTACACAAAATCATTAAACACATGCTCTCTCTCTCTCTCTCTATACATACATATTATATATATATATATGTGTATGTGTGTGTGTGTGTGTGTGTGTAAGTGCGAGCGAGACAGAGACTGACCTTGCTCCTGGTTGCTGACCAGCGTCTGCAGAGCGATGGCTGCCTCCACTTTCACAGGCATCTCCTGATCATTGATGAGATCCTGCTTGATGAGTTCCACGGCGTTCCTCAGGACCAGCTCGTTGTGGAACTTCAGTGGACTGAAGCAGTGCAGAACCCAGCAGGACTACAGCCCGGGGACAGCAGAAAGAACACACGTTAACACATGCAGTGTACTGGTTTATCCATAATCATCTATTTATCATAATCCATATCTGTATCCATACAGCCTTCCAATTATCCATCCACCCATCCCTTTAATCTGATTATCCCTCCATCCGTCCAATAATCCACTCCCAATCAATCCAGTCCTAATTTTACTCTAATTATCCATTCATCCATCAAATGACCCACTCACATCTACATTAATTCCTTTAATCCTACAATCTGTCCATCCACTCGTCTATTTAATTATCCAGCTACCTATCCACTCATAGTTTTAATCCATTTAGTCGCTCACTCGTCCATCCAAATATTCATCAATCCATCTAATAAATCCATCCGTCCAATTTTAAAAATGATTCGTTTAATTATTCACTCATCCTCCTACCTATGAAATGATCCATTCATCCGAGTATTCATCCATTCAAATTATGCATCCATCTATACCTCTGATTTTCTATGCTTCCAGTTATCCATCCGTCACCCATGTATACGTCCGTCCATCTAGCCATGCATCCACCTATCTACTAAATTCTTCATCCCTCTATTTATTCCTTCAATTATCTATCCACCTATCCATCCATCTATCCATCTATCCATCCATCCCAGAGATGCTGCCCCTCACCCTGGCACGCAGGTAGCCGAGGTTAGAGTTGAGTAAAGGAAACACGTAGTTCTGTAACACGAGCTCCATCTGATCTCTGTACATTTGTTTCTAAAAAGAGAGAGAGGAAAAAAAAAAACAGCTGTCACACCGTTATGGAAGCTAATATGATTCATCAGTCTTTAAACTGTACAAACCTTCAAGAGCGGATCAGCTAAAGCGCCGATGACGTGCAGCGCCCCGTCTGACCTGCGGGGGTCAGCACTGGGGTTCATCAAAATCTGATGGCAGAAATCCATCATCTTTGGAAGAACCTGATCCAGCATTGAGACACAGATATGATTCACATAAACAATTCTGGCGTACAACTTAAACTAACATTAACAAATCTCAACATATGAAGGAATCTAAAACCGAGAGCCACCTCCTTCCTCTTTCTGGAGGCTTTGCACAGCAGAGCCTGAGCTGCAGTGGCGGGAAACACGTGGTCATCGTACATATCTACGGCGGCAACGGAACAGCGGGTCAGCAACACGACAGGCTGTTCAAAGAAATTCTACAACACTTAAAAAACATAATGACTTGAAAACACAGCTAGTGGTCACTAGGGATGTTGGAAGGAAAGCAAAGACAGACAGATGGTGGGAGACAGAAATAAGACAGTGACAGATGGACAGAGATGGCAGAAGAAGAAGAAGGATTAAAAAAAACCTCAAGAAATCCAAATTACTAACTGAATTTCATGCGGATGTACTCGTACGGATCTTCCTGCCACAGCTTTTCATCTTCATCCTTATAACACATCAGAGGAAACACCACCTCCTGAGTTATGGTCTGCAGAAAAGAACAACGAAGGCTTTAGGTCTCGTTCGGCCGATCTCAAAGCTACGTGAAGAATTCGAGATTAGACGTGTAGAATATGATCTAAAACATCATCAGCTTCTCTCCAACAATCATAAAAGTAAATAAAGAGAAAGACCATTAACCGAATAAGACGACTATTATACTTGGTGGTTTATTTATTGAGGAACATGATCCAATGTTATTTATCTGTGAGTGGCAAAAGAATGTTTTTTTTTTTTAATTACTGAGCGAATGTTAGTAAAAGTGTATCGTTGCATGAACAAAGCAGATGGAACTCAAACAAATTGTTAATAAACTCGGAACTCCAAACTCACGACCCAGAATTCGGGAAATCCAAACTTGGAACACAGAATTAAGAACTCGTAAAATACCGAAGTCGGAATTTACACATCGGATTCGGGATTTAAAACTCAAAACACCGAAATTGGAATTTCCGGACTCGAAACTGGGTATATAGAACTCAAAAAAATAGACTCTGAAACTCGGAATTCCGAACTCAAGTCTGTAGAAAATAGCACTCGGAATTCAGAATTCCAAACTCAGAACTCGGAACTCAGACTCTAGAACCCGGTACTTTATAAATGTTATGAAAAACACAGCAAGCCAAAAGACTATTTAAAAAAAAGTTTTGTTGATGGATGAATCCCAAAGAAACATGGTGGTGGTAGTATTACAGCGTGGCATCACTGATGGAATTCTAAAAGATGAATCTCAAGTCAAGTCAAAGTCCTGACCTCGATCCAGTAAACCAGGTAATCGATTTGTGTAAAGATCTGATGATGTTTTCAGTCGTATTTATGCAGAAACCTAAAGCGTTCCTCTTACAATTCCATCTGGATCGAATATTTAACATGAATTTACATGTGAATTCTTTCTCTGTACTGATTCAAGAGGAGTTCCACATGAGATCTGTTACCGAGGTCACTAGATAAGCTCCACGGTGTGATCTGGAACGTCTAACCAAGGAATCTATAACAGCTTTCTCACTTCGGTATCATTACCGTGCAAGAAATTTAGGGTTGTTATGGTTCTTTCCACCGAAATGCAAACTAGATTTAAATCTGCATGACAAATGTAGCAGAATTACTGTTCCCACCTTTCGGTGTGAGCTAACATCACATCCTGGAGCGTTTTATTCCTCTTATGTAAGATTATACAGCAGGTTTCTATTGCATGTATTAAAGAATGGCCCGTTGTTCATTCTGAACTCGTCCCTGAGTCTGACCTGTATGTGGGGCTTCAACTGTTTCCACGTGATGGAGTGTGAGACGCCTCGTGTCAGATAGTTCAGTGCTTGTTGTAACACACGTGGACTCACAAACTGCTTCTGCCTGTGCTGATCAATCACCTTTAACAAAACCTGGAACACACACAACACGCACACACGCGCGCACACACACACACACACACGAACCATGATTCCAGTATAAGTAGTTTAAGTGTGCTGCATGAATATCCGTATTAGTGTAGAGTTTGATTAAATTCTTATTGTTTTTAAAAATATTCTAGAATATTTCATTAGAATATTATTGAAATAAAAAGAATAGAAAAAAGCAAAGCAAAGATACCCACGATATCTAACAGAAATCTAATTAATCACGATTTCACTTTTATATCATTATATGTTCCGGCCCTATTTCGTATACTCACATCCGCATTGATTCTAATGTTAATTAACAGTTCGTTTTAAGTGAATTAATCCCAGTTATTTTTGAGTTTCCATATTCTAAGTCCTAAATGACATACAGTGCACTACACACTTACACTACGCACTACACACTCTAGCGTTTTGTGTATGAAATTTAGAGGGGTCGTATTGTGTCAGATGGAACGCTGATGTTTTGTAATAGGAAGCGTGAGATGTTTCTTAGTCGATGGCGAATGGCGTCGAACACTCTGTGCTGAAAACAAAGCTGAAAACAGATCAGACGATGTGAGCTAAAGTGAGCCAAATGATTTTTAATGTATATGGGGACTCGTCTACATTCTTGAAATTTTTTTCCTCATCCAGCGTCAGTACCTGATAGCCCCGCCCCTCTTCCACTATGTAAGCGGATAAGCCCGCCCCTTCAATTGTGCAAGGGGTAGCCCCGCCCCATCCACTGTGTATGGAGGTAGCCCCGCCCACTATGGAAAGATATAGCCCCGCCCCTATTTCGCTATGTAATGACATAGCCCCGCCCTTTTCCGCTATGTAAGGAGATTGTCCCGCCCCGATTATGCTATCTAATGAGATAACCCCGCCCCTCTTCCACTATGTAAGGAGATAGCATTTTGGGATGCACCTGATTTGTAAGACCAAAGCCACGCCCAGTCTGCCCCCTATTGGCCATAGATAAATGAAAGTTAATGTAATGGCGTGTTACGGCATCACGTGTTATGACCGTTGCAGGACTGTTGCCCATTCCGAGTGGGTTTAACCAGGTTTGCATGGTCAGAGTGTGTTTTAAAAGAAATGACAGATAAAATATTTACCTGTTGAATCCCAGCTGAATATGTCTTTATAAAAAAATCTGCAAACTCGTCGTATTCCTTCGTCACGTTGCCCGGACTCCCGTACCTATGAACGGCACAAAAAGAAAATCAAAATCAAAACAAAACTGCAGACAGGATCTGGGACGTTATGGATGACAATATGGTGCGTTTAGGTTGTGAGGTCACCTCTCAAACAGCCTGGTGATAATATGCAGAGCCCATTTCTTACACTTCCACCACACTAACTCGGGCCGGTCGTCCTCGTCCACCTCCAGAGTCTCCTACGTATCAGAGGCAGAACTGCAGTGAGGCTCTTCAGAGGCTCTTTACCTCACTATCCAATGAAAAAGCTCCTTTTAGCATGCAATCTACACAGAACTTACAGGAGGGACGTCCCGGTCCACAACCGCTCTCAGGATCTCCATCCACTGGGTCATGACTGTGTTACTGAGCAGCTGGAGAGGCAAGGAATACTACACACACACACACACACACACACACACACACACACACACACACACACACACACACACACCACATAATCAGCTATGTATGCCTATTATATCACAGCGTTTTGCCACAGTCACATTAAATTTGTTAAAGAAATTCACGTTGTACTTTTTTTATCCATATAGAGTGAATCTGTGAAACAAATTAGCTCCTATATCACTTACATCATAACCCTAGCCTCTCTTTTGCTCTCTGCTGAAGTTGCCCATCCCAAAAAATCTGCTCGTCAGGTTACAGAGAAAACACAAAGCTACATACAAAATGAAATTAGCTGACACTGGAGAATTCCCCAGCTCTGTGGCATGGAGTAAAGGTTAAATTGCTCATGCTAACCTGCACGAGTGCATGGAATATCTTGAGGATCTGCTTCTGGATGAGGACGGAGAACACGGTGGCGTCAGGCAGCAGCTGAGCGATGAGCTGCTGGATCCGGGGCAGGAAGAGCTGCATAGCAGCCAGCAGGGGCACCCTCTCCTCCGCCTTCCTAAACCTGTGAACAGCAAATACGTCACACTACTACAACCACAGCACTCTGATACTGTGATCTACCCACACAGAGCTGCTCTTATTACATCTGAATTAATTAGATCCTGTAGTTCACCAAGCTTGGCTGGTTCGACAGAACATTCGACTCGGTGTAAAGGGAAAATAAACGACGTGATCACTCACTCGTAGCTTTTGACGAGTTGATAGAGTGCGAGCAGACTTCCGTACCAGCTCCCGCTGTTCTGAGACTGCAGGTACAAGTTGATTTTATCGACTATGCCAGTCCAGCGGCCGGGAAAATCGTGCTTTATAATGGTACGCAGGCAGACTGTGAGCTGAGCTCTGTCCATCAAAACACACAAAAAATGTAATCAAAGCCATTTCACCAGTGTAAAAGCACAAGAACACACCTGAAATCAAAGGTCTAAAAGCTTGAATTAGTGAGTAACGGACCGGATGGACTCCGGACACCGGATGATGGACTCCACCATGTTCTCTCGAATCTGCCCGCGATCATTCTCATGGATATTGAAGGGGAACACGACCTCGCCCAGAGACGGCTCACGGTCCTGCCAATACTGACTCACCATGTTCTTCAGGTAGATGGCAGCTGTGACGCACAAAAAGGTCAGCTTGTATGCTTCAACTATTAACAATCATCATAACTGATTATTATTGCTTCTCTATTATGTCCTTTCTTACTATTAATAATACCAATAATTAAACATATTGCATGTTAGTATAACATAGAAAATATAATAATAATAATAATAATAATAATAATAAGAAGAAGAAGAAGAAGAAGTAATAATAATGTACAATTAGTTATAAGGTTTTGATTTTTAGCATGAATTTCGTTACAAAATCATTTGCTCCATCGCACTGAAACGAGCCAAAAGTCCCACTACAGCTGTGATCTGTGTTTGTGTCCTCACCTGCCTGCCGGACAGGAAACTCCACCTGCTCAGACACAATGATCTGCAGCAGAGTCGGTGCAAAGTTGATGATCTTGTAGGACTGAGAAAAGAAAAAAAAAAATACAGCACAGACATGAGATCAGCTGTCTGAAAAGAACTCTCCTACATCATTCCAATGCCATCATTTTCTCTTTAACCAGTAGGACAGATCTAAACAGACTGTAATCTCTTAGAATCTATAACATAATAATTTAAGGGATGGAGGTGGAATGACACTATTGTTTCTAACATCACTTCATTCTGCTCTCTGTAAAGGGCTATATTTTACTTTTCCCATAGAAAGACTAGATTCATGTATCAACAGCATTCAAGTCATCAGGTAATTTCAAATTAATCTCAGATCACTTTAAACCAACACAAGACAGGAGATGTCCTGAAGAAAAGCGCTCAGAAATCAGAGACATCACAACTGCACTGAGACATCGATTGGTCGAAGAGTCCTATTTATACGTCATCTATATTTTCTTATATATCATTGTATACTTGGGATATGCCTTATTATGTTATGATGAATGATTGGTGGTGGCCAAAGTGGTTAAGGCTCTGAAATTTTAATCGGAAGGTCAGGGTTTATTCCTCAGCACTGCCAAGCTGTTCCTGCTGGGCCCTTGAGCAAGGCCCTTAACCCTCCCTGCTCCAGGGGCTCTGTATCACAGCTCACCCTGCACACTGACCCCAACCTCCTCAGCTGCAATATGTAAAGAAAAGAATTCCATTGTGCTGAAATGCAAATGTGATGCTAATAAAGGCAAGAAAAAGAGCAACATCTCTTTCCTTTCCTCACAGGATATTACTTCAGACAGGATCTCTATTACACAGGGTTACTCTTCTGTTATAGTGATTACATTACTCCACCATCACATATTAAAGAACAGGGCTTAAAGATACAGCTACTGAACATCACACTTAAACCTGCTCATCTATACTCTTCTAAACAAAAGTACTGTAAAGGTTTCATGTTTATAACGTCACCCTCTGGTGTCAATCAGAAGACTTCCTTTGGACTGTGTCTCCTCTCATTGAGTTCTTCCTCACTGCTGCTCCACATCCGGGTTTTCTGTAAAGCCGCTTCATAACAATACAACTATTGTTTAAACTGTTTACTGTGCAGATTTAATTCAACTGGACCCAAGGCCTTCAGCCAAACCTCCTGGCTTTCTAACACACAAGGTAAGACGAGGTGTCACAGCGTTTTCTAGTCTAAATCGTCTCGTATTAGACAAAAGATGTAACAGGGAATTTGTATTTATTCTGTTTATTTCTCGCTTCTGTCACTTGACAGAGAAATAATGCTAATGCTAGCGCGCTAACTGGTAAAAGTCTGATTAAACAGGGTTTAGATACAGTGACTAACAACACAAACATGAAGCACTGATGCACAAAATACAAGCTGAAACTTTTCTCCTCACTCCTTCGTCCCCCAGACCTCCGGATACGTGTTAGTTTAGTCATCAGAATGAACAGGATTCTTTGTTTACATCAGTTAGTACACAAAAACATGCTACTCGTCAAAACTGACCCGAATAAAAAGTTATTTATAAATCACACACACCTGGTTGAGCTCATTTTCAGCCGCTATTCTAAGGTTAGGGTCTATAGTTCCCTTTAATGCCTGTATAATCCGATTGGGATCCATCGAGACCAAAACTGCACAATAACCGCAACTTTTTTCTTAGCTAGCTAATTTAACTAGCCGAACACATACGCTGTAATATTAGTAATTCAATATCACTATAATTAGACTTTAAAGTGCACTACATATAGTGTAAAAGACATTATTTAATACGCCATGTAGTACACAGATAAAGGGAACAATACTACGTTTGGCAGCCAGTCCCTCTTTTACCGGTAAGCTTTGAGCCGTTGTCGCAAAACAACATGAATGCGGAACGATTTACGGCAGCCAATTAGCGCCATGGAAACATGGAGGCAAGCGTGTTTATATATACGTGTATGTGTGCGTGAATATTCATTTCAATAATATTCAGTTTAATCGTAAAAATGATGGTTGGTGGAAGCGTTTTCGCCCTGGCTGTGTTGGAGAACGATGCTGCATGTAGAAAAGTAGTGATTGGGATTTTACACTTTAATTCAAACTAAGCAAACATGTATTGTTTCTTTGCACGAAAACGTTTTTTTATATTAGAATACATTGTTTGTTCATGCTGAATGACTGGTAACGCAAAGGTGAGGCGAAGTGACAGGTGTTTTTATGCTTTCTGTCCCTCCAGGCTTGCCGTAGTGTTGTGACTGAAACCTGTCATGGCGGTGTTCTAGCGGTTGTAGTATTGTTGTTGTTATTATTATTATTACTATTTATTATTATTTCCTGTCTCCAAGTTTCTGTGTCATATTGAAATGATTGCTTTAAGCTTACACGTCTTGACACGTTTATGTTATAAACGTGTGTTTCACGTGACGTGTAGTGTAGGTTAAAGTAGCTAAACCTGTTAGCTTAAGCAGCTAATCTAGAAGGATTTCTATGCAGTTCGATCCTGAATCTTCAGCCATGATGGAGGACGAGTTGCGGCCGGTTCCCAGAGAGAGAGCCGTGCTGGAGAGCTTCTTCACACAGCTCGGGATGTTCTGGTTTGATCGAGCTAAAGACTACGTGGAAAAAGAGAGAGAGCAGATCAGCAGGAGCGGCGCCGTCATCTGGAGCTCTCTGCTCGCTGCTCTGGGGCACCTGGCGGCCGCAGAGAAAGTCTACCACAACATGACCTTCCTCGGGCAAAAGCTAGGTAACAACCTGGGACGTGTTTAAAGAGCTTTCACACGTACAGACACGTGATTTCTGCAACACTCTGTACTGTAAAGTCCATAGTAGGAGTTCAAATCAAATCAAAATGTATTTGATTTGTCACATACACATACATACAGAGCACGACATGCAGTGAAATGCTTTTTACATCTGTTCGGTATTTAAACATAAAAGGAAAAAGGAATGCAATTAGGAATAGAAAATAAAACCAAAAGGAGGTATATAAATAAAGTATAAACTATATAAAATATGTGAAAAATAATGTATATACATAAGTGCGTATGGTTTTAACGATTGTCCTTAAAGTGTCCATGTGCAGTATGGTGTGTTAGTGACACTGTGCTGTGCAAGTCGAGAGTTAAACAGGGCAGTCGAGAGTTAAACAGGGCAGTCGAGAGTTAAACAGGGCAGTCGAGAGTTAAACAGGGCAGTCGAGAGATAAACAGGGCAGTCCAGAGTTAAACAGGGCAGTCCAGAGTTATAGTGACATTCCAAAAAGTGTCATAGTGCAAAAAGAAGGTTGTCCTGAACTAGATCCTGGGTGTTTCCTGGTTTAAACTCTGAATGGCCTTTGGGAAGAAGCTTCTCCTCATTCTCTCTGTGTTTGCTTTCAAGGAGCGGAAGCGTTTCCCTGAATGCAACAAAGAAGTGAGTCCATTATTGGGATGGTTGCTAAATATGCAATATAAAACTTGCTATATGCAGTTTTCTTGCCCCTGAAACAAAACCTTCAGGAGAGAAATGGGTTGTTTATGTATAAAATCCGACGAATACACAAATAAGGGGTTCATTCTACATAAGTATACATTCAAATGTCCATATCTGAATTTTCAGCATTATCAGAGGAACTGGTTATTACAAAACTTTTTAGTTTTTAATAAACATACATGACAAATCAACACTCAGTGCCTTTAACATTCGAGATACACTTTTTAACAGCAAAGTGCAAAAGTGGCGAAAATAATCATTTGTTAGCATTTTTTTCTAAACGCAACACAAGATGCAGGTTAAAAGTAACTCAACACTCTGTAACTATCTCTGCATCACAGAATGGCTGCTTGTTTTTTTGCCTAGTACACAGACCACTCAGAAAGAGGCTTGTATAGCTCACTCTTGCTGTGACTTTAGCTGTCATTTTGCCATTCAAAATGTCTGGGTTTTGTTCCATGGTGGCGTGTGACATTTCCACTCTTCACAACTCCAACTGTCTTGTTACAAATCAAACAGAACAGCTTTGTGCTGGATTTATCAAAGTAGGAAATCCACAATCACGTTATAGATGTGTTGAAAGAGGACATGAAGTTAATCGGTGTGAGAGAAGAGGATGCTGAGGATAGAGTTAGGTGGAAACCTGTGGTGACTTAGGACTTAACAGCAGTTCTCCAGGTTCTGTTTTAGGAATGTTTATGTTTTGTTCATGTGGCTGATGCTTATATCCATAACATGTTACAGTTGCTATAGGTTGCGCTCATCTTAACTGCAATGCTATTGTAGAAAACCCGTCTCTGATCAGTAGCCCACAGCCTTAACTTCATCAGGCTTCATAGTACTCAACATTCTCACTGTTTTGTACAGCAGATGGTGCCAGAGAGCCATCGAGCAAATCCGGTCTCTTAGCCAGTAAATTCCTCGTGCAGATTTAACCAGGCTGGTGATGGTTAGTCACATTACAACATGGAGTATGCTCTTGTGTTCGTGTTTCTCAGGTGGTCAGTCGTTCTTCAGCAGGAAGGATTCCATCAGGACCATTTACACATCCCTGCAGAACGAGCTGAAGAAGGTGGTCTCCATGGGCCGCCCCGCTCTTAGCGGCTCCACACCGTACCTGGAGGAGCTGCTGTCACATTTATCTGAGCAGCTGTGCCACTTCACGCAGGCTCGGATGGAGCTCGCAGACCTCTACGAGAAGATGCACTGCCTCGGGAGCCAGAAAACGGTCAACTCAGAGGAGCTGGTGAGCACGCTGGAGAGCATCCTGCACAAATACAGCTCCAGGTGAGTGTAAAGGTGCAGACACCTGACGAAGAATGGCACAGTGTCTGTGGGAACTCGCATGCTCTTTTCTGATTGTCACACACACACACACACACACACACACACACACACACACACACACACACACACACACACACGTATCCACAAAGAACTGCTTCTTATTCAATACTCATTGGTTTCTAACAATAAATAAAATGTAACACAAATCAAAACCGCTGAAAAACTTTACACCCAGACAGGACCACATGAAACTTTAATTAATAGGTACATAATGAAGAGTGGAATCAAATCAAATGATTGATTGATAATTAAACTTCACCTCCTATTTATAGAACTGAAAATCTCAGTATTATCTTGGAATCATTGAATTAAAATTGATTTTAATATTTGACTCTGTGCCAATCCACTACCCCGATCTCAGCCGAACCGTTTCTAATTCAATTATTCAATCATCTCAAGGGTGATAGTAAGAGAATCTTTTGCTTGCTGAATGATTGTTTTACTCGTTTACAGCTTTTTTCAGCTCACAAACTTGACCTCTTTTGATTGTATGATTTCATTAGATAGCCGCTTCAAATAAAACGCACGCTTAAACATTAGTTTTTTTAAGTGAATCTAAAAATGAAGATGCTTTTAGCTGCAAATCTAAAGACCTGTTTCTCTCGCTCTCTCTGTCTCTCTGTCTCTCTCTCTGTCTCTCTGTCTGTCTTTCTCTGTCTCTCTCTCTCAGTCTTTCTCTCTGTCTCACACTCTTTCGCTCTCTCTGCCTGTCTCTCCTGATAGTTTTGTGCGATGGCAGATTGTTCAAAATGGATTCAGTAGCATAAGTGGCTTTTTGTTGTTGTTGTTGTCCTTTTTTTCTTCTCGTGAACATTCTACAATGTTAAAAATCATTATAAAGGGATTCAAAAGTAAATTATTTTTGGTAATAAATGAACTTAGTGGTTAAATCAAATGACTATAGTATAAAACAAATCAAATCCCAAATCCCCTTTATTGTAGAGTAACATCCCTTCACATCAGGCTGCATCACACCACCACGTTACTGCATCACCAATGCTTTATTCCTCACAGAATATTCTGTAAACCTATAGTTATAGAACTTAATTATCTGAGGCTTTATGTACTGCGTGTGTGTGTGCGTGTGTGTGTGCGTGTGTGTGTGTGCGTGTGTGTGTGTGCGTGTGTGTGTGCGTGTGTGTGTGCGTGTGTGCGTGCGCGTGCGCGCGCGTGCGTGCGTGCGTGCGTGTGGGTCAGATGACAAGATCTCTGCTCAAGGTGAAGTCTGCCCTCTGTTCAACAAGGGGGGAGGGGGGGATAAAGGGAGAGATGGATGAGTGGTAGAGAGCTGGAGAGGAACACTTCCAGGTTGAGAGGCACAGACAGAGTGAGAGATTGAAACAGTTAAATAGTATCTGCTTGTGAATAATCATGAGTGACGGTGAGAGACAGTGAGACGGTGAGAGAGACAGTGAGACGGTGAGAGAGACAGTGAGACGGTGAGAGAGACAGTGAGACGGTGAGAGAGACAGTGAGACGGTGAGAGAGACAGTGAGAGTGTGATGAGTGAGAGACAGTGAGAGTGTGATGAGAGTGAGAGACAGTGAGAGTGTGATGAGAGTGAGAGACAGTGAGAGTGTGATGAGAGTGAGAGACAGTGAGAGTGTGATGAGAGTGAGAGACAGTGAGAGTGTGATGAGAGTGAGAGACAGTGAGAGTGTGATGAGAGTGAGAGACAGTGAGAGTGTGATGAGAGTGAGAGACAGTGAGAGTGTGATGAGTGAGAGACAGTGAGAGTGTGATGAGTGAGAGACAGTGAGAGTGTGATGAGTGAGAGACAGTGAGAGTGTGATGAGTGAGAGACAGTGAGAGTGTGATGAGAGTGAGAGACAGTGAGAGTGTGATGAGAGTGTGATGAGAGTGAGAGACAGTGAGAGTGTGATGAGAGTGAGAGACAGTGAGAGTGTGATGAGAGTGTGATGAGAGTGAGAGACAGTGAGAGTGTGATGAGAGTGAGAGACAGTGAGAGTGTGATGAGAGTGAGAGACAGTGAGAGACAGTGAGAGACAGTGAGAGACAGTGAGAGACAGTGAGAGTGTGATGAGAGAGAGAGACAGTGAGAGACAGTGAGAGACAGTGAGAGACAGTGAGAGTGTGATGAGAGAGAGATATGGATAACAACAATGAGAGTGTGATGAGAGAGAGATATGGATAACAACAATGAGAGTGTGATGAGAGAGAGATATGGATAACAACAATGAGAGTGTGATGAGAGAGAGATATGGATAACAACAATGAGAGTGTGATGAGAGAGAGATATGGATAACAACAATGAGAGTGTGATGAGAGAGAGATATGGATAACAACAATGAGAGTGTGATGAGAGAGAGATATGGATAACAACAATGAGAGTGAGGGAAACATACAAAAGAAAGGGAGAAGATGAGAGCGATGGACTGGAACAGTTCCAGTATATGTGTGTGTGTGTGTGTGTGTGTGTGTGTGTGTGTGTGTGTGTGTGTGTGTGTGTGTGTGTGTGTGTGTGTGTGTGTGTGTGTGTGTGTGTGTGTGAGAGGGGGAGAGAGAAGAGAGAGAGAGAGAAGAGAGAGCGACAGACATTATCTGATGGTATCAGTTAATCAGACAGCGAGTGCTCTCGGACAGGCTCCACGCTCTCAGGCAACTGCTTTAGATGAGCATGACCTTGAAGGATGGAGCGAGCGGATCATCTTACTGACCTGCACATGTTCTGTATACAACTAAAATCTAATCTATATCTGTTCTCCTCTTCCAATTTATTCACCACAAATGCCTTCATACACACACACACACACACACACACACACACACACACACACACACAAATATATATATATATGTTTCATTTCATCAAAAATGATTGAGCAACAGTTTAGATTTAATTTTTTTGTTCATTTGTATTTGCTCCTACAATATTATTTCCCTAAAACTTTTATAATATTATAATAATTTTTAACTTTTATAATATTATAATAAACTTTTATAATATTATAATAAACTGATGTGATTTGTGTACTCGTGATTGTCTCATTTTCAGTTGCATAGAGCCGAGAGACTAAAGATCATAACTAGGACCAAACCCAAAGAAAACGCTCCCTCAACTTGGGATTTTGAAAGTGGAAAATCATTTACATGGAAATGGGGTCCTCGGTGTCTCAGCATGTCTGATACGAGGGAACTGATTGAGACGCAGCTTATATTTTAAACCTCTTACTCCTTTTTTTTAAATCTTTGTAGAGTCAGAGAGCAGTGAGTAAGAATGACTTCCTCTAACTTTGTGTTTTACAGTAAAGCAGATCTGCTGTTCTGCCAGTCAGTCACTGGGGTGCCGCTCGCTATTGTCCGTGATCTTAATCATTTTTAATTGTGCGCTTTCTTAATTCTGGCTGATTCTGTTACCGAAACCCTTCTCTTCTTTCTGTTCCTGGTTTATTTTAGTTTTTCTCACTCTCCTCTTCACTCCGTCTCTCTGTTTCGCTGCCTGCTAAGTCGTGTAATTAATGTTCAGTCGGGGGTGAAGAATTCGCATGCTGGCTCTGAATACAGAGGTGATGTAATGAGCTAAAAGCAGCCGTGCCATATTCATGACTCCGGTCTCCAGCACTAATGAGACTGGAGAAGCATACTGGCATAATGTCTTAAACACACATACACACACACACTCGCAGTGACACAGTGACATGGACACGTTGTTTCAGGGATCTCGGCTGGTGCCGTGTTGATTTTCACGGCGTTTGGCGTTTGGCGTTTGTTCATTAGACGCATTAACAAACAAGCAGCGGTTTCAATCTATCCATTTTGCGCAGCCTTTGTCAGCCATTTTGTTTCTCTCGTTGCAGATTCCACCATCCGATCCTGAGTCGTCTGGAGAGCGGTTTCCAGGTGGAGGTGGACGTTTTGGCGCAGCTGCTGCACTGCCAGGCTCAGATCTCAGAATGGCATTTCCTGCCTTCGCTGCTCAACCTGCACGGTGCTCATGCCAAACTGCAGACGTGGGCTCACGTGTTCGAGCGCCAGCGCGAGACCCGCAAGCACCTGTTCGGCGGCCAATCCCAGAAGGCAGTGCAGCCTCCGCACTTGTATTCCTGGTTGCAGCGCCTGCAGGCGGCACTTTTGGCCAAGTTCAGCTTTTATTTCCATGAAGCTCTGAGTCGTCAGGCCCCGCCCTCGGAGATGAAGGCGCTGACGGCTCGCACTTCGCCCGATTACTTCGGGAAGATCTCAGCCTTTGTGCGCAAGCATGACGCCACCAACGTTTCTTTGGTGTTTGACAACCGTGGCATGGACAGCTTCCAGGGTCACGGCTACCACCACCCACACTCGTACCGAGAGGCTCCCAAAGGTGTGGACCAGTTTCCTGCTGTGGTGTCCGTTCCGGGCGGTGAGCGGCCGTTACACCATTGGCCCAACGTCATCATGATCATGAGCGACCATGCCAATGAGCTTAACACACTCGACAAGGTTACGTACTTTTATGATGACAAAGTCCAGAGCACGTACTTCATGACCAGACCCGAACCTCACTTCACACTCGTGGTGATTTTCGATGGCAAGAAGGCGGAGAAGGACTCGCACATAGTGGGCTTTCTGCACGAGATTTCTGGCTCTCTGAGGAACTCTAAACCCTTCAGCACACTCAAGCCAGGCTCCAAAGGCTGAACCTAATCACGTGACCTGCTTCACTAGCGCTCACTCACGTTCCAGATATAAACCTTGGCTTTAAGTTCAGTTAGAACCTCAGTTTGAGTCGTCATGCTGCTGAAACTTTTAATATATAACCTTTTATTTAAATCTTGAGGAAACACCAGAGGTCCAGTAACCAGTTGTGACCAAACAGACCAGAAATGTTTTTTTAAACTTTTTTTTTTTTTTAGTAATTATTTCACTTTGCTGCTATGAAACCAGTTACATTTCTTCTTTTAATAACCAATGCATAACATTTTAACAGCTGATTGTTTGATTTTATAATTTCTTTTGTACTGTAATTATTTAGCAAAATAAAGTTTTGATCATTTAAACGGTTTGTAACATGGATGTAACTGAACAGATTTATAAAGGTAAAGTCACATCTTCACTGTTTGAACTGGAATGACACTGTGCGTGTGTTTAAAAAAAAATAAAATATTAGTTTGTCAGAATACTTTGGGACTTTTTGCGGGTGAAGTTCTCATCACATTCCTGTAGTTTCAGAATAAAAGATTCACTTTGAAGATAAACTCTAGTCTTTGGAGACTTGAGGTTGGAGAATTGGATTGGGTAGGGATTGGAGGGTTGGAGTGGGGTTGGAGGGTAGGGGTTGGGGTAGGAGGATTTTATTGGGGTTGAAGGGTAGGGGTAGGAGGATTGGATTGGGGTTGGGGGGTAGGAGGATTGGATTGGGGTTGGGGGGTAGGAGGATTGGATTGGGGTTGGGGGGTAGGAGGATTGGATTGGATATGGATAAGAGGGTAGGGGTTGGAGGGTTTCTATTGGGGTAAGAGGGTAGGGGTTGGAGGATTGGATGGGGTAAGGGGGTTGGAGGATTGAATTGGGGTAGGAGGGTAGGGGTTGGAGGATTGGATTGGGGTAAGAGGGTAGGGGTTGGAGGTGAATGATCCAGACAACCAACATCCAACCAATCAGCACAAAGAAGAGCTTCTAATTCCATTTGATTTCTTTTTTTTATACAAAACACAAAAACCTTCATTGGTTTCAAATTGGAGCTTCAAAATGTCCTGCTCATTTCTGCCAAACTACTGACTGCACCTTAATGTGAATTATTCAGTGTAATTCATTAATCAGCTGTTTATAAATATGTGTATACTGTAAAATGCTGCAGTTGCTTGTTTTGTTGTTAATGTGAGTCAAATTTGACATTCTTTTACCTCTCATCTGTATGAATCAACACTCGAGCTGTAAATAAACTGGAATGATAAAGCATCATGGCGTTACTTTCTATTACGTCCCTCCAGGAAAACAAATTCGAGCACAATACTCGATTTATTTATTTAAATTCCTTCAGAGTTGAGACGTGACGTGTGACGTCATCAGAGCACACGTTAAACAAAGTGTACTGAATGTGGACACTTTTAAACAGTGGTTTGAGGACAGTTTTGCCATGTTATGTCCTTGCGCAAGATTTGGACACGACTCGTATCTTTACAGTATTCTTTTTCGGCACT
Source organism: Tachysurus fulvidraco (assembly GCF_022655615.1). Lineage (NCBI taxonomy): Eukaryota > Metazoa > Chordata > Actinopteri > Siluriformes > Bagridae > Tachysurus > Tachysurus fulvidraco. The sequence goes on from NC_062536.1 coordinate 15,716,819, forward strand.
TTTGTCTTCTGTTGCAGGACTTTCAAAGAACTTAAAGCATGTATGCATGTGCATTTCCATTAACAAAAAAGATCCCAAACACTAAAGTGATGCATATGAACTTACTTTATTTCAAAGACATTCAGTTTTTGACAGCTTGTTAAAATGCACTGCAACATGATATAATGCTACATGCCAAATACAGTCCTATACATGAAAGTGCAACGTCACAATGGGTTAAATGTACATACTTAATTTTCATTCAAAAGTGGTTACATGTTTGGAAAGAGCTCTATTCTTAAAATTTCATTCTTGGAACGACGCTTCAGAGAAAGACAGGCACACGACACATCTGTAAGCAGAACAGGCTCCTCCTCTGTACACACGTCCTGAAAGGCACTTTCGCGTGAACACACGGCGTGCATGTGTGTGGGTGTGAGGGGAAAAAAACGTGTGAGTCTGTACACACGCACGCCGTCACGCGAGAGAGCACCAGTAGAAACGAGGTTTAAAAAAAAAATTATCACCCACTTAACGAATCAATAAATTAGTAGAAAATATTGCAGGTAGAAAAGAAAAAAAATACATCAAGAAACAATCAGGAAAAAAGTGAGAATTATTAGAATTATTTGTGCATAAAAAAGTGAAAACATGGCTGTTTGGTAGTCACATGACCTCTCTTGATTCAACTCCTCATCTTTAAGCAGATCTATACATTTGGATCAGCCCACAAACACACACACACACACACACACACACACACACACACACACACACACACACACACACACACACACACACACAATCACACTTCACCAGTCATACAAGTACACTAACAGGAGAGCCTGTTACACATGAAAAAGTGCGCACACACACGCACACACACACATACTGGAAGTACAGGCTAAAAATCAGAATGGCAATCACTACACTCTTAGGAAAACAGGTTAAGCCTAGAACCCGTGAGATTTGAACCCGAACCCTTCATGCTCTGCACAGAGAGAATTTCCCCTTTTAAGAAGCGAAGAACCCTTGTTTTTTTTCTTTTCTAAGAGTGTTTAGTCTGCGTCTAACGCCAGAATGAAGGTGTTACTACGGCAACCAAAGAGAGGGTGTGGCCTGACATGCTTAGTCACACCATGCCAGATTCATCACTTCAACGCTTTCCTCATCCTTCCCTTCGCCAGTCACACACAATTCCACAACAGGCTCTTATTAAAGCTCATTAAAGACACGACACGGGTGCCCTCAGAACGGCCGGGCTCCGCCCCTCCTGCAGCGGCGTCCAATCAGGTTGCGCTTCCACGGTGAATAGGAAGGTTTTTGTGGTGATCAAGGCTTCATGTGGTATCAGAGTGAATAAAAATAAATAAATAACGTGGAACATTCAGTTAAAGGAGCAATAAGCAACACTTCGGTTTCTGTTTGTTTTGTTGGATTCCTGGCCCTCTGATTGACACGACAATATTCACACCGACCCCAGGGTCATCGACATAAAACATTGACACATGGAATATCATAATATATTACATTTAGTAGAATAATGTACTGTATTTCAACGGAACATTTTGCTTACTGCCCCTTTAATACATTCAGACTTTTTTTTTACATCACCGGCCCTCTTTTTGAGGCTAGGTGCTACATTCACCATCAACACCCTATATGTGATATATCCCTTTTCCCATGATGCACCTGTTTTACTTCCTTCAACTCAAATAAATAACAAAACAAAGAAAGCAGCATAAAACTGTAAAGATGCCCCCCCTTTATTTTGGCAGGAATGACCTTTCATAAGGCATGGCAAATTAAAGCACTTATAATGTACTGCATTGAAAAAAAGCACGACACTTTCTGAAGCCAGACTCCCAAAACCTATCTCTCCCTCTCTCTCTCTCTCTCTCTCTCTCTCTCTCTCTCTCTGCCATCTCTGAATGTGTTCCTTATAAAAGTATCTACGCACACAGACACAGGTAAAGTCCTAGTCATATTATTATTTTTTTTAGAGAATATGCACGCACACACACCACCCTGACGACACGGTAAATGATTATAATATCGTAGACTAACTCTACTTGACTCTTCTTGTGTGGAAGCTATTCAGTATTAACACAATCACCCTGTCTGACCCTCCGTAAGCGTATGTAAGTCATTCCTTAGGCTTATTGCCGACCCTGTTTCTCCTCAGGTTGGACACGTTGCAGGCTCACATGGTGCCCGATTTGTCGTTAGGGAAGTTTTGGGGTGGAGTCGGGGGCTGTTGAGGAGGCTGAGCGTTATTTTTTGGCAGGATGGCAGGTTTGGGGCGCAGGGCTGGGGGGCGGAGCGTCACGCCCAAGCGTGGAGAGGGGAGTGGCTCGGGGCATCGGCGGGATGCTGGGCCAGGTAGAGGTGGCAGGGGGCTGTGGGGACTCAGTGGGCTCGGTGAATCGGACGGGCTGGACAGGGTGGAGGGGGTTGAACCTGACGGGAGGGAGGGGCTGCTCTTCATCTGCTCCAGCGTGTCGAGCACCAGGTCCGGCTTCCCACTCTGCCGCTCCAGCTCACGCAGCTCATTCAGGGCCAGGCTCATGGTTTCCTCAATGTCCTGCACATTCACGCCAAGGATTAAAAGTCAATGTAAAAGTATTGGCACCCTACATAGATAAAACAGTCATGTCTATTTCTCCATGTGTTCAAATACTTTATTAATACTTATGAACCAGTTGTTGCTCGAGTGATAACATGGAACCGTTAGCGCTTTTACGGTTTCGGATCACGTATTTAAAAAACACTGCCGAGATTCACAGCGATGGTGAATTTTGAAATCTGATTGGTCAGAATAATTATCAAATAGATCAAAATTAAATTAAACAGCTAATTAATTATTTTTTTAAATAATTTAATCATAGGTTCATTATAATTATGCACATTATAATTATACACATTATAATTATAATTATTAATGTATGATATTAATCATAATATAAATATAAAAGGGTTATATTATTCATCTTTATACGAGTGTTCTCATCCGTTTCTATAGTAACCATGTAGTTACAGTGAACACAATTAGATTAAAACAGGAAAAAAGAGAAACTGATGAAATGGTGAAAAGTTTTATTTTACTAAACTACTTAAAGGCAGGGTCTCCAATTTTTGAGAAATGCTTCAGAAAACTGAGTCGGGCCGAATAATAAAGAAAAATCAAAACAAAGTGTAGCCAATGGGCAGAAAGGGGCGGGGCCTGTCAATATGCAGCAGAGAGAGTGTTCAGTGCGCATGTGTGACATTAGCAGAAAGCGGTTTTAACATTGACATAGAGGATAAAAACAAAGAAAGAAAGTGAAGAAAGTCTTACGATAAGGCAAGAAGTAGGACGTGTTAATATAGGATCAGCTTTCCAGCGCTGGGGAGAATTGGTTTTGCTTTGTTACACAGAACTAATATATGCCTTTGTCCTTTGCATGATTATGCTTGTGTGTCATTTTTGCTTGTTTGTTTATCTGCAATCGTATTGTTCTTCCCTTCAGCTATGATAAAGACACATTTCTTTCCATTATTTGCCTGGGTTACGTATGTATGTGTGGGCGGAGCTATCAATACAGGGGTGGGACCCAATTGGGTTAGGGGTGTGTTTGTTTTGGTGATTTCAAATGTCAACATTGGCTTTCAAACAATGGAGACCCTGCCTTTAATACTACTGAATACAACAGACCTTATTAGTGTAGGTTTTATTTGTTTGTTTATTTATTTAAGCACAATTTGAATTTGTTTTAGAAAAATTCAAAAGAATTTCTGAGGACAAAAATGCCACAAGCATGTCTTTTTGTTAGAGATAAACAGATAAAGAGACAAAGCTAGAACAGAAACGAATAAAGCCGTTTGTTCATATTAATTATTGGTGATAAATCGCTAGAATTTGTGTGTTTAATTCATGACTTTTTGAAAGATCATCTCGAATTCATTAAACATCTTAGAGGATGAAAAGCTTGCTGTGGATATTAGAGCAGCCAAATTGTGTATAAAAAATTAATGTGAACTTTAATTGAATTAAAAAAAACGCATGCAGCGAAGGTTACAGGACATGTTCGTGTCTCATTATCCGGACGAGCTGAAATGTAATATTTATAATAAATATAATACTTATATTTTTTTAAATAATCAAAATAATTTTTTTTGTAATAAAAAAAGGAAAACATTAAAAAAAAAAAAAACATTCCAATAGTTTTGATTTCTTTTGTTGTTTAGAGAGTCAGATTCTGTCATTTTTGATGGAAGCCTCTCTGAATGAACTCAGTTTTAGGCTTAAACTAGAATTGTGTAATAAACTTTTTATATGAAAGAATATCGCACTGATTATTCACACTAATCATACTGGTCTGCCACCAAACTCTCCAAATTCATATTCATACTTCTTTTATTCCTATTAAAATAGTACTGTGATTATTTTTATCCTTTTTCATATATTATATTGTTTTTATTCTGGTTTCTATGACGAGGACATTTGACATAATGTAGTGTGTTTCTGATTGTATGTGAAATAAAATGTGAATTTGCTCAGGGTCACTGACCTGCGCCATGGTGTGTGTGTTGAGTGTGCGTGTGCGCTGCTCAGGGACACTGCAGTGCAGTGAGGACGGGGACTGGCGGATGGGTGGACTCTCCCTGTCCCTGTCCCTGTCCCTGCGCAGAGATTCGTGACGGCTGATGCTGGAGCTCATAGTGCCGTTGCTGGTGGTGTTGGTGGAGTTGTTGTTGTTGTTGTGTCCTGCACGGCGCCGTGTCGTTTCGGGGCTGTCCTGATGTCCGCCGTGTCCACGCAGCAGCTCCCGCGGGCTAAAGTGTCCCGTCACTGTCACCGTCACCGGCGGCGAGCTGCGCTCCAGACCGTTACCATGGCAATGACCTGGGGCACGGCGCAGGAGAGCCTCCGTCCTCTTCCTGTGACTGGATGTGGAGATGATGATGAATCGGTTAATAGAGAATTAGTGATTAATTTGTTCTCCGGGGGTCAGTAATTGGGTTTTGTGGGAAGGTTTTAATGTCGATGTGTGTAATAGTGTGAAACATGTGTGAGTCAGGCCTCAGTTCTAGTCGAGTGGAATGGAATTTCCTTCGAACAAGACCTCGTATTCCTCACAGCTGCACTCAGATGACGTAGAAAAAGGAAAAGCACTTTTTTCCGTCTTTTAGGGTGAGTATGCATCTGTGTCTGTCGAGAACACGATGTGTTCTCTAACATTTCTGTTAATTGGGAAATGAGTAAGCGTGTGTGTATGTGTGTGTGTGTGTGTGTGTGTGTGTGTGTGTGTGTGTGTGTGTGTGTGTGTGTGTGTGTGTACTCACCGGCTGATGAAGGTTTCTGGCAGTCTGGGTTCAGTCGGGGAGGTCAGGGATCTCCTGGAGTTTACTTCATCTGTGGGAGTGCTGCTGTGTTCACTGTCTGCTTTCTGACTCAGTGTGTCGGACATGGCCTCCTCACTGAAAGCACAACAATCTCATGCATTCTTCCTTTCAATTTCATTTATTTCATTAGAGTCTTTAACAATGGACATTGTCTGAAAGCAGCTATTTATAAAATATATAAATTCAGGATATGAATCATAAAGGTATAAATTTATCATTAATAGTCAATACAGAGGTGATAGTGAGACCAAATGAAAAGCAGATAAAGTAAGAATGAATAAAATCAGAGACACCGCAGCAATAACACAACAGGGTTACTGTAGATCAACACAAAGCTACAGCTGTGTGATCATTTTCTCACTCACTCACTCACTCACTTCCGACTTCACTCACTTCCTACTTCACTCAGTCACTCATCTTCTTCTGTCTCTCTCATCCCTCTCTCCTTCTGGTGTCTCTCGCGCTTTCTCTTTTTCTCCCTCCCTCTGGTGTATCTCTCTCAGACCCCCCCCCCCCATCTGGTGTCTCTAACTCTCTCCCTCACTTACCCTCCTTCTCTCTCAATCCCTCCCTCATTTTCCCCCTCTCACTCATTTATAAATGCACAAATTAATACTCATGATGAAATATTATTTAGGGAAATAAGATGAGTAATTAAAAAAAAAAACAAGCTAGACATTTGATTCACCCTTGGTAATGTGTGTGTGTGTGTGTGTGTGTGTCTGTGTGTTCAGCTCTGCACTCACTCCTGCAGTGTGATATACTGGTGTGGTATGAGTCCGTCAGTGCCGTTACACCGTCCCTCCCACCAGTCTTCAGAAGCTCTCTGGAAGAGCAGCAGAGTCGCTCCCTTCTTAAAGGACAGCTCACGACCCGAGCGACCGACATAGTCAAACTTCGCTATGGCCTCCACCGGCTCCCCCTCTGTGGGATGTGCAGAAAAAAATAATCGACAGAATCAGATAAATTATTAGGAAAAAAAAAAGGAATCAACATTGACATTGGACGTGTGTCTGATGCTGGAACTTCATATTCACTCTCACTCATTTTCTACCGCTTATCCGAACTACCTTGAGTCACGGGGAACCATGTGCCTATCTCAGGAGTCATCAGGTGTCAAGGCAGGATACACCCTGGACGGAGTGTCAACCCATCACAGGGCACACACACCCTCATTCACTCACACACTCACTACGGACAATTTTCCAGAGATGCCAATCAACCTACCATGCATGTCTTTGGACCAGGGGAGGAAACTGGAGTACCCCCCCGAGGGACAGGGAGAACATGCAAACTCCACACACACAAGGCGGAGGCAGGAATCGAATCCCAACCCTGGAGGTGTGAGGCGAACGTGCTAACCACTAAGCCACCGTGCCCCCCCGCCCGGACCTTCATACTGAGAAGCATAAATCACTAAATCTTAAAAAAAGATTTACCTTCTTCACTGGTCTGAGTTTCTGTGCCACCATCTTGTTCTCCTTCTTCAAACACTCCAGGCTCACTGTATGGACTCTCACTAGAAAAGAAAGAAAAAAAAAACGACCCGAAAAGAGCTTTCAGAAGACAAAACAAGCCAAAACGTTTACTTTTTAAAACGTTTCTTACACACTGTTAACATGTAGCATTGTAGCAGCAACTTCAGTCGTTTATCAGGAAAGGAATTTTCTCTCAGGAGAAACCAAACAAAAGCTGTTCAACACAAACCTCGTTTTTTCTTCTTCCTTCGTCTCAAATTGTTGTCTTGTGACATCAAATAATGAATTAGTAAAACTCTCTTTTACTGCAGTATGATACAAAACACTCAATTCAAATATGTTCCCTTTTCCAAACAGATGATTAGCTCGCTAATTTACCACAGTAACTAATGAATATTCATGTCTAGTGGGAGGGGGAAACCTACAGGAACGATTCTGTCAGAAAACATGCCAGATGTGTTTTAGAAGAATTTATCATATACTTTAAATAAATGTTAATAAACGTGAACACACACTAGAGGCAAAATTCAAAGATTAAGAAGATGATCAGAAACTCATTAAAATCTTCAAACAAATGACACGTGGAATTCAGCTGGTTTGTTTATGTGGAAAATGTAAATGTTTAAGACAAGTTTGTTCTGTTTTGGTTTTCTGTACAATGTGCAGTTAAAAACCTCACAATTTTCCCCCTCAAGCTATTTATGTAAAGCTCTACAGCTCAGGATTTAAAGGTTTTTATTTTTATAACTTTTCTTTGCTACCTTTTGTTGTTTTATGTTCCCTCATATTCACCCTGTTCACTCCACATTCTCTCCTCTTCTCACCCCTTTTTCTCTCCCTTTTCACTTCACATTTTCTCTCACATTCTCTCCTTTTTTCTCACATTTTCTCTCACATTTCTCTCCACATTTCTCTCCCTTTTCACTTCACATTTTCTCTCACATTCTCTCCTTTTTTCTCACATTTTCTCTCATAATTCTCTCCACATTTCTATTCATTTTCACTTCACATTTTCTCCTACATTTTCTCTCACATTTCTCTCCTTTTTTCCCCACACATTTTCTCTCATAATTCTCTCCACATTTTCTCTCCTTTTTCACTTCACATTTTCTCTACTTTTTTCTCACATTTTCTCTCATAATTCTCTCCACATTTTCTCTCCTTTTTTCTCACATTTACTCTCATAATTCTCTCCTCATTTTCTCTCCTTTTTCACTTCCCATTTTCTCTCGCATTTCTCTCTACATTTTCTCTCCTTTTTCTCACATTTTCTCTCACAATTCTCTCCATATTTCTATTCATTTTCCTCAACCCATTTCTCTCCTTTTTCACTTCACATTTCCCCCCATTTCTCTCCCCCTTTCACCCCACATTTCTCTTTACTTTTCTCTCCCTTAAAGGCAGGCGCTTGTGTACAAAGCTGGTGATCTCGATGCTACTGAAAAATCTCGTCTTTGGTGTTTTTCCTTGAGAAAATCTGCCATTGTTAGATGTGTAACTTTACCTGTATACTTTTTGCATGTTGTTTACTTTCAGTTTCCATTGTATGCACTCTACATCTGTATTCTAATCAATTTTAAAACGCATTATGTTTCTCTGTACTACTATATTTTTATTTTTAGTCTACTGTATTTTTATTAAACCTTTTCATTCCATCATGTGTGTAATAGGTTCGTAACAAATACAGAAGTTTGAACCTTGAACCATGTAATTACGGGTTTAACGTGTCGGCTCGGGCGATGATTTCCTGCATTCTCACCAGTACTCTGTGGTGCTCATACACTTCTCGTAGACGGGTCCCTCCAACTCTTTGGTGTCAGGGAAGATGACCTCGTGGTGGATGATGATGGTCTTGATGATCTCGTTGACGTGCGCCTGGC